>NW_026975109.1:0-180627 GCF_030014295.1 Loxodonta africana
CATAGAGAGATAGTATTGTGGAAAGGAGCCGATTTGAGCCGAATCGCATGGAGATGCGTGGAATCGAATCCAGTAGAATAGATTAGATTAGGGTAGGATGGATAGAGTAGACTAGAACACAGTAGAAGAGAATGGAAAGGATACAATAGAATAGAGTAGAAAAGGGTAGAGCAGAGCAGAATAGTGTAGAGTAGAAGAGAGTAGAACAGAGTCGAATCAAGCTGATGGAGACGAAACGAGACAAATCGCGTCGAATGGCGTCGAATCCCATCGAATCAATTACAGTAGGGTATAGTAGAATAGCATAGAATGGAGTAGAATGGTGTGCAATGGAATCGAGTAGAGTAGAAAAGAGCTGAAGAGAGCCGAAGAGGGCCAAAGAGGGCCAAATCGAGCTGAATTGAGCGAAATCGAGCCGAATCCAGTGAATCGAGCCTAATGGAGCCAAATCGAGCCTAATCAAGCTGAATCGACACTATTCGAGACAAATGGAGCCGAATGGACATGAATCACACCGATTCGGCCCCTAGTCACGTCAAAATTTCTCGAATTCAATTGAATAGACTAGAGTAGGGGAGGTTCGGGTAGGCTAGAGTAGGGTAGAATAGAGTAGAATAGAATAAAAACAGAACAGAACACAACAAATAGAACAGAACAACACAGAACGACTACAGAAAAGAGTAAGCTAGAGTGGAGTAGAGGGAATAGAGTAGAGTAGAATAGATTTGAACAGAGCCAAATTGAGCTGAATCGCGTTGAAATGGGTTGAATCAAATCCAATCAAGTGGATTACAATACCTTAGAGTTGGGTAGCACAGGGTAGGGTAGAATAGAGTAGAATAGTACAGAACAGAGTAGAAACAATACAATAGAGTAGAGAAGAGTAGAATAGAGCTGAATAGAGCCAAATGCAGACAAAATGAGAGGAATCGTGTAGAAGCAAGTAGAGTAAATTAGAGTGGTGTTGGGTAGGGTAGAGCAGAATAAAGTAGAATAGTGTGGAATGAATAGAATGGAGTAGAATGGAGTCAAGTAGAAACGAATAGAGTAGAAAAGAGTCGAATAGAGCAGAATAGGGCCGAAGAAGGCCAAATCGAGCAGATTCGAAGCGATTGAAGCCAAAACAAGCTGAATGGAGCCTAACTGAGCCGAATAGAGCCAAATCGAGCCGAATCGAGCCGATTCAAGCTTCATCGCCTCGAATCGCGTTCAACGCGTCAAATCCAATCCAGACGTATAGATTAGAGAAGGGGAGGGGAGGGGAGGGGAGAATAGAACAGAGTAGAGTGGAATAGAAGAGATTAGAACAGAATAGAAGGAATAGAATCGAGTAGAATCGAGTGGAAAAGAGTAGAGTCGAATACAGTCGAATAGAGCCGAATAAGCTGAATAGAGACGAATGGAGCTGAATACAGCCGAAAAGAGCTGTATACTGCCGAATCACACCTAATCGAGCGGAATCAAGCAGAATCGCACTGACTGTCACTGAACAGCGTCGAATCGAATCAGGTCGAATCGAGTCGAGTCACATCGTTTTGAATCAAACAAGGTCAAATCGCTTCATATCGTGTCGAATCCCATCGAATCACGTCGAATAACTTCGAATTGCGTCAAACCTCAGAGAATCCTACTGAATCACGTCGAGTCACATGGAATCTCATCAAATCCCTTCAGATCTTGCCGAACCCAGTCAGGTCCTATCAAATCGCTTTGCACGGAATCGAATTGAATCCAACAGATTAAAGTAGGGTAGGTTCGGGTGGGGTGCCGTTGGGTCGGGTAGGGTAGAATAGAATAGAGTACCACAGAACAGGAGAGAATAGAACAGAACAGAAAGAATACAACAGAATAGAATAGAGTCAAAGAGAGAGAACATAGCCGAATTGAGCCGAGTGGAGACAAAACGAGACGAATCACGTCCGGTTGCTTCGAATCGCGTCAAATCAAATCGAATCGATTAGAAGAGATTAGGGTAGGGAAGGGTAGAATAGAAGAGAGGAAAATAGTGAGGAATGGAGTTGAACGGAGTCCAATAGAGACGGATAGATATGAATAGAGTACAAAAGAGTCTAATAGAGCAGAATAGGGCCGAATAGGCCCAACTAAGGCCTAATTGAGCAGAATCCAGCAGAATCGATGGAATTCGAGCCTAATCGAGCCGAATGGAGTGAAATGGAGCCAAGTCGAGCCGAACAGAGCCGATTCGAACTGAATCGAGCTGATTCAAGCCTAATCGCGTCAAATCGCGTGGAAATACGTCACATAGAATCTAATCAAATAGATTAGGGAAGGGGAGGGGAGGGGCGGGTGGGTAGAATAGAACAGAATAGTACAGAATAGAATATAGTACAGTAGGGTAGAGTAGAGAGAGTAAAGCAGACAAAAGTAGAGCAGAGTAGAATTGAGTCAAATAGAGTCAAAGAGTGCAGGATATAGCTGAATAGAGCCAATTCTGGCCGAATCGAGTCAAATGGAAACAAAACGAGATGAATCACACCGAATTGCTTCGAATCACATGCAATCGAATAGATTAGAGTATCGTAGGGTAGAGTAGAACAGAATAGCGTAGAATGGAGAAGAGTGGAGTCAAATGGAGTCGAACAGAGACAAATAGAGTAGAAAAGAGTCGAATCGAGCCAAATAGGGCCGAATAAGGCTGAACCGAGTGGAAACGAGCTGAATTGAAGCGATTGGAGCCAAATCGAGCTGAATCGCGCTGATGTTGCAGAATCGAGCCAACTCAAGAGTGATGGTGTCCGGTCGCATCGAAATGCTTTGAATCGAATCAAATGGAATCAATTAGAATAGGTTAGGGTAGGGTAGTTTATGATAGGAAGACTAGGGTAGATGCAAGTAGACTACATTAGAGTAGACAAGAGAAGGCTAGAGTAGAAGCCTAGACTAGTAAGCTGGACTAGTCAGCTAGACTAGTGGCATAGAGCAGTAGCCAAGACAACTCGTCTTGAATAGTACCCTAAGTCAGTAATCTGAACGAGTACCCTTGCCTGAACACGTAGCCTAATCTAGTACCCTTGCCTTAACTAGTAGTCCTAACAAGTACCCTTGCCTTAACCAGTAGTCTTCACTAGTACCCTTGCCTTCACTAGTAGTATGTCCTTAACAAGTAGCCTGAACTGGTACCCTTGCCTTAACCAGTACCCTCAACAAGTACCCATGCCTTAACTAGTAGCCTGGCCTTAACTAGTGCCCTGCCCATAACTAGTAGCCTGAACTAGTACCCTTGCCTTAAGGAGTACCCTTGCCCAAACTACTCCCCTTAATTAGGACCCTTATTGAGTAACCCTAAGTAGTAGACTATGGTACGGTGGGGTAGCATAGGGTAGGGAAGCATACGGTGGAACAGAGAAAATAGAAGGAAATAGAATAGAACAGCACAGGTCAGGGTAGGTTAGCTTAGTGTAGGATATGGTAGAGTAGCATAGGATGGAATAGAGAAAATAGAAAAGGAGACTAGAAAAGAGCAGACTAGATTAGGATAGGGTAGGGTGGGGGAGGGTTTTGTAGAGTACAGTAGTGTAGAATGGAATAGAATGGTGTGGAATGGAGTCAAATGGATTCGAACACAGATGCAGAGAGTAGAAAAGAGTTGAATAGAGCCGAATAACGCTGAATAGGACCACATATGGCCAAAATGAGCCGAATCGAGTCGAGTCGACCAGATTCGGGATGAATGGAGCCTAGTGGAGCTGAAACGAGCCAAATAGAGACAAACTGAACCCAGCAAAATCGAGCCAAAACACACTTAATTGCATCCTATTGCATCGGATCTCGTCGAATTCCATCAAATCCCACCAAAACGCATCAAATCTCGCGGAATCTCACCGAATCCCGTCGAATTGTCTCAAATCGGGTCGAATGGTGTCAAACTGAATGGAATCGAATTAAATTGAATAGATTAGAGTAGTGTAGGTTAGACTGGGATTCAGTAGGGAAGGGCACAGAAGAATAGAATAGAGTAGAACAGAAGAGAATACCAAGAGTAGAACGGAGTAGAGTTGAGTAGAGTGGAATAGTCAGAGTCGGGTAGTGCAGAATATAGATGAATAGATCCAATTCAAGCCCAATCGATTCGAATGGAGAGGAAAGGAGACAAATCGTGATGAATCGAATCGATTAGAATAGATTAGAGTAGAGTAGGCTAGAACAGAATAGAATAGAGTAGAATGGTGTGGAAGGGAGTTGAATGGAGCCAAATAGAGACAAATAAAGTAGAAAGGGTTGAGTAGAGCTGAACAGGGCTGAATAAGGTTCACTCGAGCCTAATTATGCTGAATTGAGCAGAATCGAGACGAATTGACCCAATTCAAGCCAAATAGAGCTAAATCGAGCCGATTCAAGCCTAATCACATGGAATCGCGTCGAAATGCGTTGAATCGAATAGATTAGAGTAGAGGAGGGTACGGCAGGAGAGGCTAGACTACAACACAACAGAACACAATAGAAAGAAGAGAATAGAATTAAGTAGAGTCGGGTCCAGTAGAATAGAGTCAAATTGAGCTGAAGAGAGCCGAAAAGAGCCAAACAGAGCTGAATACAGCTGAATTGACCAAATTCAAGGTGAATCGAGATGAATCATGTCGAGTCGTTTGAAATGTGTCGAATCGAATCAAATAGATTAGTGTGGGGAAGGTAGGGTTAGGGTAGGGCATAGAAAAATAGAATAGAGTAGAATAGAACAGAAGAGAAAGAATCGAGTCGACTAGATTCAAATAGAGTCGAATACTGCCAAAAAGAGCCGAATAGAGTGGAAAAGAGCCGAATAGAACCGAATCGAGTTTAATGGAGCAGAAAGGAGATGAATCGAGCCGATATGACCCGAATCAGGTCGAATCCCATTCAAGTGTGTCGAATAGCATAGAACAGATTACAGTAGGCTAAGTTAGGGTAGGGTAGGGTAGAATAGAGTGCAGTAGAACAGAAGAGAACAGAACTGAAAGAATAGGGTCGAGACGAGCAGAGTATAGAAGAGTAGAGTAGACCAGAGTCGAACATTGCCGAATAGAGCCAAATAGAGCCCAAAAGAGCTAAATGGATAGAAACCAAGACGAATCACACTGAATCCCGTTGGAATCGTGCCGTTTCGCGTCGAATCCCGTCGAATTGCATTGAATCTGATCAATTCCAATCCAATCCAATCCAATCAATTAGAATAGACTACAGTAAGGTAGAGTACAATACAATACAGTAGAGAATAGTTTAGGATGGAGTAGAATGGTGTAGCATGGAGTCGAGTGGAGTCGAAAAGAGATAATAGAGTTGAGTAGAGTCTAATAGAGCCGAATCGAGCTGAATAGAGCCTATTCGAGCTGACTAGAGCCGAATGGAGCCGATTAGAGCTGAATCGAACCGATTTGAGCCGATTGGGGATGAATGGAGTGGAAAGGAGCCGATTTGAGCCGAATCGCATGGAGATGCGTGGAATCGAATCCAGTAGAATAGATTAGATTAGGGTAGGATGGAATAGAGTAGACTAGAACACAGTAGAAGAGAATGGAAAGGATACAATAGAATAGAGTAGAAAAGGGTAGAGCAGAGCAGAATAGTGTAGAGAAGAAGAGAGTAGAACAGAGTCGAATCAAGCTGAATGGGGACGAAACGAGACAAATCGCGTCGAATGGCGTCGAATCCCATCGAATCAATTACAGTAGGGTATAGTAGAATAGCATAGAATGGAGTAGAATGGTGTGCAATGGAATTGAGTAGAGTAGAAAAGAGCTGAAGAGAGCCGAAGAGGGCCAAAGAGGGCCAAATCGAGCTGAATTGAGCGAAATCGAGCCGAATCCAGTGAATCGAGCCTAATGGAGCCAAATCGAGCCTAATCAAGCTGAATCGACACTATTCGAGACAAATGGAGCCGAATGGACATGAATCACACCGATTCGGCCCCTAGTCACGTCAAAATTTCTCGAATTCAATTGAATAGACTAGAGTAGGGGAGGTTCGGGTAGGCTAGAGTAGGGTAGAATAGAGTAGAATAGAATAAAACAGAACAGAACACAACAAAATAGAACAGAACAACACAGAACGACTACAGAAAAGAGTAAGCTAGAGTGGAGTAGAGGGGAATAGAGTAGAGTAGAATAGATTTGAACAGAGCCAAATTGAGCTGAATCGCGTTGAAATGGGTTGAATCAAATCCAATCAAGTGGATTACAATACCTTAGAGTTGGGTAGCACAGGGTAGGGTAGAATAGAGTAGAATAGTACAGAACAGAGTAGAAACAATACAATAGAGTAGAGAAGAGTAGAATAGAGCTGAATAGAGCCAAATGCAGACAAAATGAGAGGAATCGTGTAGAAGCAAGTAGAGTAAATTAGAGTGGTGTTGGGTAGGGTAGAGCAGAATAAAGTAGAATAGTGTGGAATGAATAGAATGGAGTAGAATGGAGTCAAGTAGAAACGAATAGAGTAGAAAAGAGTCGAATAGAGCAGAATAGGGCCGAAGAAGGCCAAATCGAGCAGATTCGAAGCGATTGAAGCCAAAACAAGCTGAATGGAGCCTAACTGAGCCGAATAGAGCCAAATCGAGCCGAATCGAGCCGATTCAAGCTTCATCGCCTCGAATCGCGTTCAACGCGTCAAATCCAATCCAGACGTATAGATTAGAGAAGGGGAGGGGAGGGGAGGGGAGAATAGAACAGAGTAGAGTGGAATAGAAGAGATTAGAACAGAATAGAAGGAATAGAATCGAGTAGAATCGAGTGGAAAAGAGTAGAGTCGAATACAGTCGAATAGAGCCGAATAAGCTGAATAGAGACGAATGGAGCTGAATACAGCCGAAAAGAGCTGTATACTGCCGAATCACACCTAATCGAGCGGAATCAAGCAGAATCGCACTGACTGTCACCGAACAGCGTCGAATCGAATCAGGTCGAATCGAGTCGAGTCACATCGTTTTGAATCAAACAAGGTCAAATCGCTTCATATCGTGTCGAATCCCATCGAATCACGTCGAATAACTTCGAATTGCGTCAAACCTCAGAGAATCCTACTGAATCACGTCGAGTCGCATGGAATCTCATCAAATCCCTTCAGATCTTGCCGAACCCAGTCAGGTCCTATCAAATCGCTTTGCACGGAATCGAATTGAATCCAACAGATTAAAGTAGGGTAGGTTCGGGTGGGGTGCCGTTGGGTCGGGTAGGGTAGAATAGAATAGAGTACCACAGAACAGGAGAGAATAGAACAGAACAGAAAGAATACAACAGAATAGAATAGAGTCAAAGAGAGAGAACATAGCCGAATTGAGCCGAGTGGAGACAAAACGAGACGAATCACGTCCGGTTGCTTCGAATCGCGTCAAATCAAATCGAATCGATTAGAAGAGATTAGGGTAGGGAAGGGTAGAATAGAAGAGAGGAAAATAGTGAGGAATGGAGTTGAACGGAGTCCAATAGAGACGGATAGATATGAATAGAGTACAAAAGAGTCTAATAGAGCAGAATAGGGCCGAATAGGCCCAACTAAGGCCTAATTGAGCAGAATCCAGCAGAATCGATGGAATTCGAGCCTAATCGAGCCGAATGGAGTGAAATGGAGCCAAGTCGAGCCGAACAGAGCCGATTCGAACTGAATCGAGCTGATTCAAGCCTAATCGCGTCAAATCGCGTGGAAATACGTCACATAGAATCTAATCAAATAGATTAGGGAAGGGGAGGGGAGGGGCGGGTGGGTAGAATAGAACAGAATAGTACAGAATAGAATATAGTACAGTAGGGTAGAGTAGAGAGAGTAAAGCAGACAAAAGTAGAGCAGAGTAGAATTGAGTCCAATAGAGTCAAAGAGTGCAGGATATAGCTGAATAGAGCCAATTCTGGCCGAATCGAGTCAAATGGAAACAAAACGAGATGAATCACACCGAATTGCTTCGAATCACATGCAATCGAATAGATTAGAGTATCGTAGGGTAGAGTAGAACAGAATAGCGTAGAATGGAGAAGAGTGGAGTCAAATGGAGTCGAACAGAGACAAATAGAGTAGAAAAGAGTCGAATCGAGCCAAATAGGGCCGAATAAGGCTGAACCGAGTGGAAACGAGCTGAATTGAAGCGATTGGAGCCAAATCGAGCTGAATCGCGCTGATGTTGCAGAATCGAGCCAACTCAAGAGTGATGGTGTCCGGTCGCATCGAAATGCTTTGAATCGAATCAAATGGAATCAATTAGAATAGGTTAGGGTAGGGTAGTTTATGATAGGAAGACTAGGGTAGATGCAAGTAGACTACATTAGAGTAGACAAGAGAAGGCTAGAGTAGAAGCCTAGACTAGTAAGCTGGACTAGTCAGCTAGACTAGTGGCATAGAGCAGTAGCCAAGACAACTCGTCTTGAATAGTACCCTAAGTCAGTAATCTGAACGAGTACCCTTGCCTGAACACGTAGCCTAATCTAGTACCCTTGCCTTAACTAGTAGTCCTAACAAGTACCCTTGCCTTAACCAGTAGTCTTCACTAGTACCCTTGCCTTCACTAGTAGTATGTCCTTAACAAGTAGCCTGAACTGGTACCCTTGCCTTAACCAGTACCCTCAACAAGTACCCATGCCTTAACTAGTAGCCTGGCCTTAACTAGTGCCCTGCCCATAACTAGTAGCCTGAACTAGTACCCTTGCCTTAAGGAGTACCCTTGCCCAAACTACTCCCCTTAATTAGGACCCTTATTGAGTAACCCTAAGTAGTAGACTATGGTACGGTGGGGTAGCATAGGGTAGGGAAGCATACGGTGGAACAGAGAAAATAGAAGGAAATAGAATAGAACAGCACAGGTCAGGGTAGGTTAGCTTAGTGTAGGATATGGTAGAGTAGCATAGGATGGAATAGAGAAAATAGAAAAGGAGACTAGAAAAGAGCAGACTAGATTAGGATAGGGTAGGGTGGGGGAGGGTTTTGTAGAGTACAATAGTGTAGAATGGAATAGAATGGTGTGGAATGGAGTCAAATGGATTCGAACACAGATGCAGAGAGTAGAAAAGAGTTGAATAGAGCCGAATAACGCTGAATAGGACCACATATGGCCAAAATGAGCCGAATCGAGTCGAGTCGACCAGATTCGGGATGAATGGAGCCTAGTGGAGCTGAAACGAGCCAAATAGAGACAAACTGAACCCAGCAAAATCGAGCCAAAACACACTTAATTGCATCCTATTGCATCGGATCTCGTCGAATTCCATCAAATCCCACCAAAACGCATCAAATCTCGCGGAATCTCACCGAATCCCGTCGAATTGTCTCAAATCGGGTCGAATGGTGTCAAACTGAATGGAATCGAATTAAATTGAATAGATTAGAGTAGTGTAGGTTAGACTGGGATTCAGTAGGGAAGGGCACAGAAGAATAGAATAGAGTAGAACAGAAGAGAATACCAAGAGTAGAACGGAGTAGAGTTGAGTAGAGTGGAATAGTCAGAGTCGGGTAGTGCAGAATATAGATGAATAGATCCAATTCAAGCCGAATCGATTCGAATGGAGAGGAAAGGAGACAAATCGTGATGAATCGAATCGATTAGGATAGATTAGAGTAGAGTAGGCTAGAACAGAATAGAATAGAGTAGAATGGTGTGGAAGGGAGTTGAATGGAGCCAAATAGAGACAAATAAAGTAGAAAGGGTTGAGTAGAGCTGAACAGGGCTGAATAAGGTTCACTCGAGCCTAATTATGCTGAATTGAGCAGAATCGAGACGAATTGACCCAATTCAAGCCAAATAGAGCTAAATCGAGCCGATTCAAGCCTAATCACATGGAATCGCGTCGAAATGCGTTGAATCGAATAGATTAGAGTAGAGGAGGGTACGGCAGGAGAGGCTAGACTACAACACAACAGAACACAATAGAAAGAAGAGAATAGAGTTAAGTAGAGTCGGGTCCAGTAGAATAGAGTCAAATTGAGCTGAAGAGAGCCGAAAAGAGCCAAACAGAGCTGAATACAGCTGAATTGACCAAATTCAAGGTGAATCGAGATGAATCATGTCGAGTCGTTTGAAATGTGTCGAATCGAATCAAATAGATTAGTGTGGGGAAGGTAAGGTTAGGGTAGGGCAGAGAAAAATAGAATAGAGTAGAATAGAACAGAACAGAAAGAATCGAGTCGACTAGACTCAAATAGAGTCGAATACTGCCAAAAAGAGCCGAATAGAGTGGAAAAGAGCCGAATAGAACCGAATCGAGTTTAATGGAGCAGAAAGGAGATGAATCGAGCCGATATGACCCGAATCAGGTCGAATCCCATTCAAGTGTGTCGAATAGCATAGAACAGATTACAGTAGGCTAAGTTAGGGTAGGGTAGGGTAGAATAGAGTGCAGTAGAACAGAAGAGAACAGAACTGAAAGAATAGGGTCGAGACGAGCAGAGTATAGAAGAGTAGAGTAGACCAGAGTCGAACATTGCCGAATAGAGCCAAATAGAGCCCAAAAGAGCTAAATGGATAGAAACCAAGACGAATCACACTGAATCCCGTAGGAATCGTGCCGTTTCGCGTCGAATCCCGTCGAATTGCATTGAATCTGATCAATTCCAATCCAATCCAATCCAATCAATTAGAATAGACTACAGTAAGGTAGAGTACAATACAATACAGTAGAGAATAGTTTAGGATGGAGTAGAATGGTGTAGCATGGAGTCGAGTGGAGTCGAAAAGAGATAATAGAGTTGAGTAGAGTCTAATAGAGCCGAATCGAGCTGAATAGAGCCTATTCGAGCTGACTAGAGCCGAATGGAGCCGATTAGAGCTGAATCGAACCGATTTGAGCCGATTGGGGATGAATGGAGTGGAAAGGAGCCGATTTGAGCCGAATCGCATGGAGATGCGTGGAATCGAATCCAGTAGAATAGATTAGATTAGGGTAGGATGGAATAGAGTAGACTTGAACACAGTAGAAGAGAATGGAAAGGATACAATAGAATAGAGTAGAAAAGGGTAGAGCAGAGCAGAATAGTGTAGAGTAGAAGAGAGTAGAACAGAGTCGAATCAAGCTGAATGGAGACGAAACGAGACAAATCGCGTCGAATGGCGTCGAATCCCATCGAATCAATTACAGTAGGGTATAGTAGAATAGCATAGAATGGAGTAGAATGGTGTGCAATGGAATCGAGTAGAGTAGAAAAGAGCTGAAGAGAGCCGAAGAGGGCCAAAGAGGGCCAAATCGAGCTGAATTGAGCGAAATCGAGCCGAATCCAGTGAATCGAGCCTAATGGAGCCAAATCGAGCCTAATCAAGCTGAATCGACACTATTCGAGACAAATGGAGCCGAATGGACATGAATCACACCGATTCGGCCCCTAGTCACGTCAAAATTTCTCGAATTCAATTGAATAGACTAGAGTAGGGGAGGTTCGGGTAGGCTAGAGTAGGGTAGAATAGAGTAGAATAGAATAAAACAGAACAGAACACAACAAAATAGAACAGAACAACACAGAACGACTACAGAAAAGAGTAAGCTAGAGTGGAGTAGAGGGGAATAGAGTAGAGTAGAATAGATTTGAACAGAGCCAAATTGAGCTGAATCGCGTTGAAATGGGTTGAATCAAATCCAATCAAGTGGATTACAATACCTTAGAGTTGGGTAGCACAGGGTAGGGTAGAATAGAGTAGAATAGTACAGAACAGAGTAGAAACAATACAATAGAGTAGAGAAGAGTAGAATAGAGCTGAATAGAGCCAAATGCAGACAAAATGAGAGGAATCGTGTAGAAGCAAGTAGAGTAAATTAGAGTGGTGTTGGGTAGGGTAGAGCAGAATAAAGTAGAATAGTGTGGAATGAATAGAATGGAGTAGAATGGAGTCAAGTAGAAACGAATAGAGTAGAAAAGAGTCGAATAGAGCAGAATAGGGCCGAAGAAGGCCAAATCGAGCAGATTCGAAGCGATTGAAGCCAAAACAAGCTGAATGGAGCCTAACTGAGCCGAATAGAGCCAAATCGAGCCGAATCGAGCCGATTCAAGCTTCATCGCCTCGAATCGCGTTCAACGCGTCAAATCCAATCCAGACGTATAGATTAGAGAAGGGGAGGGGAGGGGAGGGGAGAATAGAACAGAGTAGAGTGGAATAGAAGAGATTAGAACAGAATAGAAGGAATAGAATCGAGTAGAATCGAGTGGAAAAGAGTAGAGTCGAATACAGTCGAATAGAGCCGAATAAGCTGAATAGAGACGAATGGAGCTGAATACAGCCGAAAAGAGCTGTATACTGCCGAATCACACCTAATCGAGCGGAATCAAGCAGAATCGCACTGACTGTCACCGAACAGCGTCGAATCGAATCAGGTCGAATCGAGTCGAGTCACATCGTTTTGAATCAAACAAGGTCAAATCGCTTCATATCGTGTCGAATCCCATCGAATCACGTCGAATAACTTCGAATTGCGTCAAACCTCAGAGAATCCTACTGAATCACGTCGAGTCGCATGGAATCTCATCAAATCCCTTCAGATCTTGCCGAACCCAGTCAGGTCCTATCAAATCGCTTTGCACGGAATCGAATTGAATCCAACAGATTAAAGTAGGGTAGGTTCGGGTGGGGTGCCGTTGGGTCGGGTAGGGTAGAATAGAATAGAGTACCACAGAACAGGAGAGAATAGAACAGAACAGAAAGAATACAACAGAATAGAATAGAGTCAAAGAGAGAGAACATAGCCGAATTGAGCCGAGTGGAGACAAAACGAGACGAATCACGTCCGGTTGCTTCGAATCGCGTCAAATCAAATCGAATCGATTAGAAGAGATTAGGGTAGGGAAGGGTAGAATAGAAGAGAGGAAAATAGTGAGGAATGGAGTTGAACGGAGTCCAATAGAGACGGATAGATATGAATAGAGTACAAAAGAGTCTAATAGAGCAGAATAGGGCCGAATAGGCCCAACTAAGGCCTAATTGAGCAGAATCCAGCAGAATCGATGGAATTCGAGCCTAATCGAGCCGAATGGAGTGAAATGGAGCCAAGTCGAGCCGAACAGAGCCGATTCGAACTGAATCGAGCTGATTCAAGCCTAATCGCGTCAAATCGCGTGGAAATACGTCACATAGAATCTAATCAAATAGATTAGGGAAGGGGAGGGGAGGGGCGGGTGGGTAGAATAGAACAGAATAGTACAGAATAGAATATAGTACAGTAGGGTAGAGTAGAGAGAGTAAAGCAGACAAAAGTAGAGCAGAGTAGAATTGAGTCCAATAGAGTCAAAGAGTGCAGGATATAGCTGAATAGAGCCAATTCTGGCCGAATCGAGTCAAATGGAAACAAAACGAGATGAATCACACCGAATTGCTTCGAATCACATGCAATCGAATAGATTAGAGTATCGTAGGGTAGAGTAGAACAGAATAGCGTAGAATGGAGAAGAGTGGAGTCAAATGGAGTCGAACAGAGACAAATAGAGTAGAAAAGAGTCGAATCGAGCCAAATAGGGCCGAATAAGGCTGAACCGAGTGGAAACGAGCTGAATTGAAGCGATTGGAGCCAAATCGAGCTGAATCGCGCTGATGTTGCAGAATCGAGCCAACTCAAGAGTGATGGTGTCCGGTCGCATCGAAATGCTTTGAATCGAATCAAATGGAATCAATTAGAATAGGTTAGGGTAGGGTAGTTTATGATAGGAAGACTAGGGTAGATGCAAGTAGACTACATTAGAGTAGACAAGAGAAGGCTAGAGTAGAAGCCTAGACTAGTAAGCTGGACTAGTCAGCTAGACTAGTGGCATAGAGCAGTAGCCAAGACAACTCGTCTTGAATAGTACCCTAAGTCAGTAATCTGAACGAGTACCCTTGCCTGAACACGTAGCCTAATCTAGTACCCTTGCCTTAACTAGTAGTCCTAACAAGTACCCTTGCCTTAACCAGTAGTCTTCACTAGTACCCTTGCCTTCACTAGTAGTATGTCCTTAACAAGTAGCCTGAACTGGTACCCTTGCCTTAACCAGTACCCTCAACAAGTACCCATGCCTTAACTAGTAGCCTGGCCTTAACTAGTGCCCTGCCCATAACTAGTAGCCTGAACTAGTACCCTTGCCTTAAGGAGTACCCTTGCCCAAACTACTCCCCTTAATTAGGACCCTTATTGAGTAACCCTAAGTAGTAGACTATGGTACGGTGGGGTAGCATAGGGTAGGGAAGCATACGGTGGAACAGAGAAAATAGAAGGAAATAGAATAGAACAGCACAGGTCAGGGTAGGTTAGCTTAGTGTAGGATATGGTAGAGTAGCATAGGATGGAATAGAGAAAATAGAAAAGGAGACTAGAAAAGAGCAGACTAGATTAGGATAGGGTAGGGTGGGGGAGGGTTTTGTAGAGTACAATAGTGTAGAATGGAATAGAATGGTGTGGAATGGAGTCAAATGGATTCGAACACAGATGCAGAGAGTAGAAAAGAGTTGAATAGAGCCGAATAACGCTGAATAGGACCACATATGGCCAAAATGAGCCGAATCGAGTCGAGTCGACCAGATTCGGGATGAATGGAGCCTAGTGGAGCTGAAACGAGCCAAATAGAGACAAACTGAACCCAGCAAAATCGAGCCAAAACACACTTAATTGCATCCTATTGCATCGGATCTCGTCGAATTCCATCAAATCCCACCAAAACGCATCAAATCTCGCGGAATCTCACCGAATCCCGTCGAATTGTCTCAAATCGGGTCGAATGGTGTCAAACTGAATGGAATCGAATTAAATTGAATAGATTAGAGTAGTGTAGGTTAGACTGGGATTCAGTAGGGAAGGGCACAGAAGAATAGAATAGAGTAGAACAGAAGAGAATACCAAGAGTAGAACGGAGTAGAGTTGAGTAGAGTGGAATAGTCAGAGTCGGGTAGTGCAGAATATAGATGAATAGATCCAATTCAAGCCGAATCGATTCGAATGGAGAGGAAAGGAGACAAATCGTGATGAATCGAATCGATTAGAATAGATTAGAGTAGAGTAGGCTAGAACAGAATAGAATAGAGTAGAATGGTGTGGAAGGGAGTTGAATGGAGCCAAATAGAGACAAATAAAGTAGAAAGGGTTGAGTAGAGCTGAACAGGGCTGAATAAGGTTCACTCGAGCCTAATTATGCTGAATTGAGCAGAATCGAGACGAATTGACCCAATTCAAGCCAAATAGAGCTAAATCGAGCCGATTCAAGCCTAATCACATGGAATCGCGTCGAAATGCGTTGAATCGAATAGATTAGAGTAGAGGAGGGTACGGCAGGAGAGGCTAGACTACAACACAACAGAACACAATAGAAAGAAGAGAATAGAGTTAAGTAGAGTCGGGTCCAGTAGAATAGAGTCAAATTGAGCTGAAGAGAGCCGAAAAGAGCCAAACAGAGCTGAATACAGCTGAATTGACCAAATTCAAGGTGAATCGAGATGAATCATGTCGAGTCGTTTGAAATGTGTCGAATCGAATCAAATAGATTAGTGTGGGGAAGGTAAGGTTAGGGTAGGGCAGAGAAAAATAGAATAGAGTAGAATAGAACAGAACAGAAAGAATCGAGTCGACTAGACTCAAATAGAGTCGAATACTGCCAAAAAGAGCCGAATAGAGTGGAAAAGAGCCGAATAGAACCGAATCGAGTTTAATGGAGCAGAAAGGAGATGAATCGAGCCGATATGACCCGAATCAGGTCGAATCCCATTCAAGTGTGTCGAATAGCATAGAACAGATTACAGTAGGCTAAGTTAGGGTAGGGTAGGGTAGAATAGAGTGCAGTAGAACAGAAGAGAACAGAACTGAAAGAATAGGGTCGAGACGAGCAGAGTATAGAAGAGTAGAGTAGACCAGAGTCGAACATTGCCGAATAGAGCCAAATAGAGCCCAAAAGAGCTAAATGGATAGAAACCAAGACGAATCACACTGAATCCCGTAGGAATCGTGCCGTTTCGCGTCGAATCCCGTCGAATTGCATTGAATCTGATCAATTCCAATCCAATCCAATCCAATCAATTAGAATAGACTACAGTAAGGTAGAGTACAATACAATACAGTAGAGAATAGTTTAGGATGGAGTAGAATGGTGTAGCATGGAGTCGAGTGGAGTCGAAAAGAGATAATAGAGTTGAGTAGAGTCTAATAGAGCCGAATCGAGCTGAATAGAGCCTATTCGAGCTGACTAGAGCCGAATGGAGCCGATTAGAGCTGAATCGAACCGATTTGAGCCGATTGGGGATGAATGGAGTGGAAAGGAGCCGATTTGAGCCGAATCGCATGGAGATGCGTGGAATCGAATCCAGTAGAATAGATTAGATTAGGGTAGGATGGAATAGAGTAGACTTGAACACAGTAGAAGAGAATGGAAAGGATACAATAGAATAGAGTAGAAAAGGGTAGAGCAGAGCAGAATAGTGTAGAGTAGAAGAGAGTAGAACAGAGTCGAATCAAGCTGAATGGAGACGAAACGAGACAAATCGCGTCGAATGGCGTCGAATCCCATCGAATCAATTACAGTAGGGTATAGTAGAATAGCATAGAATGGAGTAGAATGGTGTGCAATGGAATCGAGTAGAGTAGAAAAGAGCTGAAGAGAGCCGAAGAGGGCCAAAGAGGGCCAAATCGAGCTGAATTGAGCGAAATCGAGCCGAATCCAGTGAATCGAGCCTAATGGAGCCAAATCGAGCCTAATCAAGCTGAATCGACACTATTCGAGACAAATGGAGCCGAATGGACATGAATCACACCGATTCGGCCCCTAGTCACGTCAAAATTTCTCGAATTCAATTGAATAGACTAGAGTAGGGGAGGTTCGGGTAGGCTAGAGTAGGGTAGAATAGAGTAGAATAGAATAAAACAGAACAGAACACAACAAAATAGAACAGAACAACACAGAACGACTACAGAAAAGAGTAAGCTAGAGTGGAGTAGAGGGGAATAGAGTAGAGTAGAATAGATTTGAACAGAGCCAAATTGAGCTGAATCGCGTTGAAATGGGTTGAATCAAATCCAATCAAGTGGATTACAATACCTTAGAGTTGGGTAGCACAGGGTAGGGTAGAATAGAGTAGAATAGTACAGAACAGAGTAGAAACAATACAATAGAGTAGAGAAGAGTAGAATAGAGCTGAATAGAGCCAAATGCAGACAAAATGAGAGGAATCGTGTAGAAGCAAGTAGAGTAAATTAGAGTGGTGTTGGGTAGGGTAGAGCAGAATAAAGTAGAATAGTGTGGAATGAATAGAATGGAGTAGAATGGAGTCAAGTAGAAACGAATAGAGTAGAAAAGAGTCGAATAGAGCAGAATAGGGCCGAAGAAGGCCAAATCGAGCAGATTCGAAGCGATTGAAGCCAAAACAAGCTGAATGGAGCCTAACTGAGCCGAATAGAGCCAAATCGAGCCGAATCGAGCCGATTCAAGCTTCATCGCCTCGAATCGCGTTCAACGCGTCAAATCCAACCCAGACGTATAGATTAGAGAAGGGGAGGGGAGGGGAGGGGAGAATAGAACAGAGTAGAGTGGAATAGAAGAGATTAGAACAGAATAGAAGGAATAGAATCGAGTAGAATCGAGTGGAAAAGAGTAGAGTCGAATACAGTCGAATAGAGCCGAATAAGCTGAATAGAGACGAATGGAGCTGAATACAGCCGAAAAGAGCTGTATACTGCCGAATCACACCTAATCGAGCGGAATCAAGCAGAATCGCACTGACTGTCACCGAACAGCGTCGAATCGAATCAGGTCGAATCGAGTCGAGTCACATCGTTTTGAATCAAACAAGGTCAAATCGCTTCATATCGTGTCGAATCCCATCGAATCACGTCGAATAACTTCGAATTGAGTCAAACCTCAGAGAATCCTACTGAATCACGTCGAGTCGCATGGAATCTCATCAAATCCCTTCAGATCTTGCCGAACCCAGTCAGGTCCTATCAAATCGCTTTGCACGGAATCGAATTGAATCCAACAGATTAAAGTAGGGTAGGTTCGGGTGGGGTGCCGTTGGGTCGGGTAGGGTAGAATAGAATAGAGTACCACAGAACAGGAGAGAATAGAACAGAACAGAAAGAATACAACAGAATAGAATAGAGTCAAAGAGAGAGAACATAGCCGAATTGAGCCGAGTGGAGACAAAACGAGACGAATCACGTCCGGTTGCTTCGAATCGCGTCAAATCAAATCGAATCGATTAGAAGAGATTAGGGTAGGGAAGGGTAGAATAGAAGAGAGGAAAATAGTGAGGAATGGAGTTGAACGGAGTCCAATAGAGACGGATAGATATGAATAGAGTACAAAAGAGTCTAATAGAGCAGAATAGGGCCGAATAGGCCCAACTAAGGCCTAATTGAGCAGAATCCAGCAGAATCGATGGAATTCGAGCCTAATCGAGCCGAATGGAGTGAAATGGAGCCAAGTCGAGCCGAACAGAGCCGATTCGAACTGAATCGAGCTGATTCAAGCCTAATCGCGTCAAATCGCGTGGAAATACGTCACATAGAATCTAATCAAATAGATTAGGGAAGGGGAGGGGAGGGGCGGGTGGGTAGAATAGAACAGAATAGTACAGAATAGAATATAGTACAGTAGGGTAGAGTAGAGAGAGTAAAGCAGACAAAAGTAGAGCAGAGTAGAATTGAGTCAAATAGAGTCAAAGAGTGCAGGATATAGCTGAATAGAGCCAATTCTGGCCGAATCGAGTCAAATGGAAACAAAACGAGATGAATCACACCGAATTGCTTCGAATCACATGCAATCGAATAGATTAGAGTATCGTAGGGTAGAGTAGAACAGAATAGCGTAGAATGGAGAAGAGTGGAGTCAAATGGAGTCGAACAGAGACAAATAGAGTAGAAAAGAGTCGAATCGAGCCAAATAGGGCCGAATAAGGCTGAACCGAGTGGAAACGAGCTGAATTGAAGCGATTGGAGCCAAATCGAGCTGAATCGCGCTGATGTTGCGGAATCGAGCCAACTCAAGAGTGATGGTGTCCGGTCGCATCGAAATGCTTTGAATCGAATCAAATGGAATCAATTAGAATAGGTTAGGGTAGGGTAGTTTATGATAGGAAGACTAGGGTAGATGCAAGTAGACTACATTAGAGTAGACAAGAGAAGGCTAGAGTAGAAGCCTAGACTAGTAAGCTGGACTAGTCAGCTAGACTAGTGGCATAGAGCAGTAGCCAAGACAACTCGTCTTGAATAGTACCCTAAGTCAGTAATCTGAACGAGTACCCTTGCCTGAACACGTAGCCTATTCTAGTACCCTTGCCTTAACTAGTAGTCCTAACAAGTACCCTTGCCTTAACCAGTAGTCTTCACTAGTACCCTTGCCTTCACTAGTAGTATGTCCTTAACAAGTAGCCTGAACTGGTACCCTTGCCTTAACCAGTACCCTCAACAAGTACCCATGCCTTAACTAGTAGCCTGGCCTTAACTAGTGCCCTGCCCATAACTAGTAGCCTGAACTAGTACCCTTGCCTTAAGGAGTACCCTTGCCCAAACTACTCCCCTTAATTAGGACCCTTATTGAGTAACCCTAAGTAGTAGACTATGGTACGGTGGGGTAGCATAGGGTAGGGAAGCATACGGTGGAACAGAGAAAATAGAAGGAAATAGAATAGAACAGCACAGGTCAGGGTAGGTTAGCTTAGTGTAGGATATGGTAGAGTAGCATAGGATGGAATAGAGAAAATAGAAAAGGAGACTAGAAAAGAGCAGACTAGATTAGGATAGGGTAGGGTGGGGGAGGGTTTTGTAGAGTACAGTAGTGTAGAATGGAATAGAATGGTGTGGAATGGAGTCAAATGGATTCGAACACAGATGCAGAGAGTAGAAAAGAGTTGAATAGAGCCGAATAACGCTGAATAGGACCACATATGGCCAAAATGAGCCGAATCGAGTCGAGTCGACCAGATTCGGGATGAATGGAGCCTAGTGGAGCTGAAACGAGCCAAATAGAGACAAACTGAACCCAGCAAAATCGAGCCAAAACACACTTAATTGCATCCTATTGCATCGGATCTCGTCGAATTCCATCAAATCCCACCAAAACGCATCAAATCTCGCGGAATCTCACCGAATCCCGTCGAATTGTCTCAAATCGGGTCGAATGGTGTCAAACTGAATGGAATCGAATTAAATTGAATAGATTAGAGTAGTGTAGGTTAGACTGGGATTCAGTAGGGAAGGGCACAGAAGAATAGAATAGAGTAGAACAGAAGAGAATACCAAGAGTAGAACGGAGTAGAGTTGAGTAGAGTGGAATAGTCAGAGTCGGGTAGTGCAGAATATAGATGAATAGATCCAATTCAAGCCGAATCGATTCGAATGGAGAGGAAAGGAGACAAATCGTGATGAATCGAATCGATTAGAATAGATTAGAGTAGAGTAGGCTAGAACAGAATAGAATAGAGTAGAATGGTGTGGAAGGGAGTTGAATGGAGCCAAATAGAGACAAATAAAGTAGAAAGGGTTGAGTAGAGCTGAACAGGGCTGAATAAGGTTCACTCGAGCCTAATTATGCTGAATTGAGCAGAATCGAGACGAATTGACCCAATTCAAGCCAAATAGAGCTAAATCGAGCCGATTCAAGCCTAATCACATGGAATCGCGTCGAAATGCGTTGAATCGAATAGATTAGAGTAGAGGAGGGTACGGCAGGAGAGGCTAGACTACAACACAACACAACACAATAGAAAGAAGAGAATAGAATTAAGTAGAGTCGGGTCCAGTAGAATAGAGTCAAATTGAGCTGAAGAGAGCCGAAAAGAGCCAAACAGAGCTGAATACAGCTGAATTGACCAAATTCAAGGTGAATCGAGATGAATCATGTCGAGTCGTTTGAAATGTGTCGAATCGAATCAAATAGATTAGTGTGGGGAAGGTAAGGTTAGGGTAGGGCAGAGAAAAATAGAATAGAGTAGAATAGAACAGAACAGAAAGAATCGAGTCGACTAGACTCAAATAGAGTCGAATACTGCCAAAAAGAGCCGAATAGAGTGGAAAAGAGCCGAATAGAACCGAATCGAGTTTAATGGAGCAGAAAGGAGATGAATCGAGCCGATATGACCCGAATCAGCTCGAATCCCATTCAAGTGTGTCGAATAGCATAGAACAGATTACAGTAGGCTAAGTTAGGGTAGGGTAGGGTAGAATAGAGTGCAGTAGAACAGAAGAGAACAGAACTGAAAGAATAGGGTCGAGAAGAGCAGAGTATAGAAGAGTAGAGTAGACCAGAGTCGAACATTGCCGAATAGAGCCAAATAGAGCCCAAAAGAGCTAAATGGATAGAAACCAAGACGAATCACACTGAATCCCGTTGGAATCGTGCCGTTTCGCGTCGAATCCCGTCGAATTGCATTGAATCTGATCAATTCCAATCCAATCCAATCCAATCAATTAGAATAGACTACAGTAAGGTAGAGTACAATACAATACAGTAGAGAATAGTTTAGGATGGAGTAGAATGGTGTAGCATGGAGTCGAGTGGAGTCGAAAAGAGATAATAGAGTTGAGTAGAGTCTAATAGAGCCGAATCGAGCTGAATAGAGCCTATTCGAGCTGACTAGAGCCGAATGGAGCCGATTAGAGCTGAATCGAACCGATTTGAGCCGATTGGGGATGAATGGAGTGGAAAGGAGCCGATTTGAGCCGAATCGCATGGAGATGCGTGGAATCGAATCCAGTAGAATAGATTAGATTAGGGTAGGATGGAATAGAGTAGACTAGAACACAGTAGAAGAGAATGGAAAGGATACAATAGAATAGAGTAGAAAAGGGTAGAGCAGAGCAGAATAGTGTAGAGTAGAAGAGAGTAGAACAGAGTCGAATCAAGCTGAATGGAGACGAAACGAGACAAATCGCGTCGAATGGCGTCGAATCCCATCGAATCAATTACAGTAGGGTATAGTAGAATAGCATAGAATGGAGTAGAATGGTGTGCAATGGAATCGAGTAGAGTAGAAAAGAGCTGAAGAGAGCCGAAGAGGGCCAAAGAGGGCCAAATCGAGCTGAATTGAGCGAAATCGAGCCGAATCCAGTGAATCGAGCCTAATGGAGCCAAATCGAGCCTAATCAAGCTGAATCGACACTATTCGAGACAAATGGAGCCGAATGGACATGAATCACACCGATTCGGCCCCTAGTCACGTCAAAATTTCTCGAATTCAATTGAATAGACTAGAGTAGGGGAGGTTCGGGTAGGCTAGAGTAGGGTAGAATAGAGTAGAATAGAATAAAACAGAACAGAACACAACAAAATAGAACAGAACAACACAGAACGACTACAGAAAAGAGTAAGCTAGAGTGGAGTAGAGGGGAATAGAGTAGAGTAGAATAGATTTGAACAGAGCCAAATTGAGCTGAATCGCGTTGAAATGGGTTGAATCAAATCCAATCAAGTGGATTACAATACCTTAGAGTTGGGTAGCACAGGGTAGGGTAGAATAGAGTAGAATAGTACAGAACAGAGTAGAAACAATACAATAGAGTAGAGAAGAGTAGAATAGAGCTGAATAGAGCCAAATGCAGACAAAATGAGAGGAATCGTGTAGAAGCAAGTAGAGTAAATTAGAGTGGTGTTGGGTAGGGTAGAGCAGAATAAAGTAGAATAGTGTGGAATGAATAGAATGGAGTAGAATGGAGTCAAGTAGAAACGAATAGAGTAGAAAAGAGTCGAATAGAGCAGAATAGGGCCGAAGAAGGCCAAATCGAGCAGATTCGAAGCGATTGAAGCCAAAACAAGCTGAATGGAGCCTAACTGAGCCGAATAGAGCCAAATCGAGCCGAATCGAGCCGATTCAAGCTTCATCGCCTCGAATCGCGTTCAACGCGTCAAATCCAATCCAGACGTATAGATTAGAGAAGGGGAGGGGAGGGGAGGGGAGAATAGAACAGAGTAGAGTGGAATAGAAGAGATTAGAACAGAATAGAAGGAATAGAATCGAGTAGAATCGAGTGGAAAAGAGTAGAGTCGAATACAGTCGAATAGAGCCGAATAAGCTGAATAGAGACGAATGGAGCTGAATACAGCCGAAAAGAGCTGTATACTGCCGAATCACACCTAATCGAGCGGAATCAAGCAGAATCGCACTGACTGTCACCGAACAGCGTCGAATCGAATCAGGTCGAATCGAGTCGAGTCACATCGTTTTGAATCAAACAAGGTCAAATCGCTTCATATCGTGTCGAATCCCATCGAATCACGTCGAATAACTTCGAATTGCGTCAAACCTCAGAGAATCCTACTGAATCACGTCGAGTCACATGGAATCTCATCAAATCCCTTCAGATCTTGCCGAACCCAGTCAGGTCCTATCAAATCGCTTTGCACGGAATCGAATTGAATCCAACAGATTAAAGTAGGGTAGGTTCGGGTGGGGTGCCGTTGGGTCGGGTAGGGTAGAATAGAATAGAGTACCACAGAACAGGAGAGAATAGAACAGAACAGAAAGAATACAACAGAATAGAATAGAGTCAAAGAGAGAGAACATAGCCGAATTGAGCCGAGTGGAGACAAAACGAGACGAATCACGTCCGGTTGCTTCGAATCGCGTCAAATCAAATCGAATCGATTAGAAGAGATTAGGGTAGGGAAGGGTAGAATAGAAGAGAGGAAAATAGTGAGGAATGGAGTTGAACGGAGTCCAATAGAGACGGATAGATATGAATAGAGTACAAAAGAGTCTAATAGAGCAGAATAGGGCCGAATAGGCCCAACTAAGGCCTAATTGAGCAGAATCCAGCAGAATCGATGGAATTCGAGCCTAATCGAGCCGAATGGAGTGAAATGGAGCCAAGTCGAGCCGAACAGAGCCGATTCGAACTGAATCGAGCTGATTCAAGCCTAATCGCGTCAAATCGCGTGGAAATACGTCACATCGAATCTAATCAAATAGATTAGGGAAGGGGAGGGGAGGGGCGGGTGGGTAGAATAGAACAGAATAGTACAGAATAGAATATAGTACAGTAGGGTAGAGTAGAGAGAGTAAAGCAGACAAAAGTAGAGCAGAGTAGAATTGAGTCAAATAGAGTCAAAGAGTGCAGGATATAGCTGAATAGAGCCAATTCTGGCCGAATCGAGTCAAATGGAAACAAAACGAGATGAATCACACCGAATTGCTTCGAATCACATGCAATCGAATAGATTAGAGTATCGTAGGGTAGAGTAGAACAGAATAGCGTAGAATGGAGAAGAGTGGAGTCAAATGGAGTCGAACAGAGACAAATAGAGTAGAAAAGAGTCGAATCGAGCCAAATAGGGCCGAATAAGGCTGAACCGAGTGGAAACGAGCTGAATTGAAGCGATTGGAGCCAAATCGAGCTGAATCGCGCTGATGTTGCAGAATCGAGCCAACTCAAGAGTGATGGTGTCCGGTCGCATCGAAATGCTTTGAATCGAATCAAATGGAATCAATTAGAATAGGTTAGGGTAGGGTAGTTTATGATAGGAAGACTAGGGTAGATGCAAGTAGACTACATTAGAGTAGACAAGAGAAGGCTAGAGTAGAAGCCTAGACTAGTAAGCTGGACTAGTCAGCTAGACTAGTGGCATAGAGCAGTAGCCAAGACAACTCGTCTTGAATAGTACCCTAAGTCAGTAATCTGAACGAGTACCCTTGCCTGAACACGTAGCCTAATCTAGTACCCTTGCCTTAACTAGTAGTCCTAACAAGTACCCTTGCCTTAACCAGTAGTCTTCACTAGTACCCTTGCCTTCACTAGTAGTATGTCCTTAACAAGTAGCCTGAACTGGTACCCTTGCCTTAACCAGTACCCTCAACAAGTACCCATGCCTTAACTAGTAGCCTGGCCTTAACTAGTGCCCTGCCCATAACTAGTAGCCTGAACTAGTACCCTTGCCTTAAGGAGTACCCTTGCCCAAACTACTCCCCTTAATTAGGACCCTTATTGAGTAACCCTAAGTAGTAGACTATGGTACGGTGGGGTAGCATAGGGTAGGGAAGCATACGGTGGAACAGAGAAAATAGAAGGAAATAGAATAGAACAGCACAGGTCAGGGTAGGTTAGCTTAGTGTAGGATATGGTAGAGTAGCATAGGATGGAATAGAGAAAATAGAAAAGGAGACTAGAAAAGAGCAGACTAGATTAGGATAGGGTAGGGTGGGGGAGGGTTTTGTAGAGTACAGTAGTGTAGAATGGAATAGAATGGTGTGGAATGGAGTCAAATGGATTCGAACACAGATGCAGAGAGTAGAAAAGAGTTGAATAGAGCCGAATAACGCTGAATAGGACCACATATGGCCAAAATGAGCCGAATCGAGTCGAGTCGACCAGATTCGGGATGAATGGAGCCTAGTGGAGCTGAAACGAGCCAAATAGAGACAAACTGAACCCAGCAAAATCGAGCCAAAACACACTTAATTGCATCCTATTGCATCGGATCTCGTCGAATTCCATCAAATCCCACCAAAACGCATCAAATCTCGCGGAATCTCACCGAATCCCGTCGAATTGTCTCAAATCGGGTCGAATGGTGTCAAACTGAATGGAATCGAATTAAATTGAATAGATTAGAGTAGTGTAGGTTAGACTGGGATTCAGTAGGGAAGGGCACAGAAGAATAGAATAGAGTAGAACAGAAGAGAATACCAAGAGTAGAACGGAGTAGAGTTGAGTAGAGTGGAATAGTCAGAGTCGGGTAGTGCAGAATATAGATGAATAGATCCAATTCAAGCCCAATCGATTCGAATGGAGAGGAAAGGAGACAAATCGTGATGAATCGAATCGATTAGAATAGATTAGAGTAGAGTAGGCTAGAACAGAATAGAATAGAGTAGAATGGTGTGGAAGGGAGTTGAATGGAGCCAAATAGAGACAAATAAAGTAGAAAGGGTTGAGTAGAGCTGAACAGGGCTGAATAAGGTTCACTCGAGCCTAATTATGCTGAATTGAGCAGAATCGAGACGAATTGACCCAATTCAAGCCAAATAGAGCTAAATCGAGCCGATTCAAGCCTAATCACATGGAATCGCGTCGAAATGCGTTGAATCGAATAGATTAGAGTAGAGGAGGGTACGGCAGGAGAGGCTAGACTACAACACAACAGAACACAATAGAAAGAAGAGAATAGAATTAAGTAGAGTCGGGTCCAGTAGAATAGAGTCAAATTGAGCTGAAGAGAGCCGAAAAGAGCCAAACAGAGCTGAATACAGCTGAATTGACCAAATTCAAGGTGAATCGAGATGAATCATGTCGAGTCGTTTGAAATGTGTCGAATCGAATCAAATAGATTAGTGTGGGGGAGGTAGGGTTAGGGTAGGGCATAGAAAAATAGAATAGAGTAGAATAGAACAGAAGAGAAAGAATCGAGTCGACTAGACTCAAATAGAGTCGAATACTGCCAAAAAGAGCCGAATAGAGTGGAAAAGAGCCGAATAGAACCGAATCGAGTTTAATGGAGCAGAAAGGAGATGAATCGAGCCGATATGACCCGAATCAGGTCGAATCCCATTCAAGTGTGTCGAATAGCATAGAACAGATTACAGTAGGCTAAGTTAGGGTAGGGTAGGGTAGAATAGAGTGCAGTAGAACAGAAGAGAACAGAACTGAAAGAATAGGGTCGAGACGAGCAGAGTATAGAAGAGTAGAGTAGACCAGAGTCGAACATTGCCGAATAGAGCCAAATAGAGCCCAAAAGAGCTAAATGGATAGAAACCAAGACGAATCACACTGAATCCCGTTGGAATCGTGCCGTTTCGCGTCGAATCCCGTCGAATTGCATTGAATCTGATCAATTCCAATCCAATCCAATCCAATCAATTAGAATAGACTACAGTAAGGTAGAGTACAATACAATACAGTAGAGAATAGTTTAGGATGGAGTAGAATGGTGTAGCATGGAGTCGAGTGGAGTCGAAAAGAGATAATAGAGTTGAGTAGAGTCTAATAGAGCCGAATCGAGCTGAATAGAGCCTATTCGAGCTGACTAGAGCCGAATGGAGCCGATTAGAGCTGAATCGAACCGATTTGAGCCGATTGGGGATGAATGGAGTGGAAAGGAGCCGATTTGAGCCGAATCGCATGGAGATGCGTGGAATCGAATCCAGTAGAATAGATTAGATTAGGGTAGGATGGAATAGAGTAGACTAGAACACAGTAGAAGAGAATGGAAAGGATACAATAGAATAGAGTAGAAAAGGGTAGAGCAGAGCAGAATAGTGTAGAGAAGAAGAGAGTAGAACAGAGTCGAATCAAGCTGAATGGGGACGAAACGAGACAAATCGCGTCGAATGGCGTCGAATCCCATCGAATCAATTACAGTAGGGTATAGTAGAATAGCATAGAATGGAGTAGAATGGTGTGCAATGGAATCGAGTAGAGTAGAAAAGAGCTGAAGAGAGCCGAAGAGGGCCAAAGAGGGCCAAATCGAGCTGAATTGAGCGAAATCGAGCCGAATCCAGTGAATCGAGCCTAATGGAGCCAAATCGAGCCTAATCAAGCTGAATCGACACTATTCGAGACAAATGGAGCCGAATGGACATGAATCACACCGATTCGGCCCCTAGTCACGTCAAAATTTCTCGAATTCAATTGAATAGACTAGAGTAGGGGAGGTTCGGGTAGGCTAGAGTAGGGTAGAATAGAGTAGAATAGAATAAAACAGAACAGAACACAACAAAATAGAACAGAACAACACAGAACGACTACAGAAAAGAGTAAGCTAGAGTGGAGTAGAGGGGAATAGAGTAGAGTAGAATAGATTTGAACAGAGCCAAATTGAGCTGAATCGCGTTGAAATGGGTTGAATCAAATCCAATCAAGTGGATTACAATACCTTAGAGTTGGGTAGCACAGGGTAGGGTAGAATAGAGTAGAATAGTACAGAACAGAGTAGAAACAATACAATAGAGTAGAGAAGAGTAGAATAGAGCTGAATAGAGCCAAATGCAGACAAAATGAGAGGAATCGTGTAGAAGCAAGTAGAGTAAATTAGAGTGGTGTTGGGTAGGGTAGAGCAGAATAAAGTAGAATAGTGTGGAATGAATAGAATGGAGTAGAATGGAGTCAAGTAGAAACGAATAGAGTAGAAAAGAGTCGAATAGAGCAGAATAGGGCCGAAGAAGGCCAAATCGAGCAGATTCGAAGCGATTGAAGCCAAAACAAGCTGAATGGAGCCTAACTGAGCCGAATAGAGCCAAATCGAGCCGAATCGAGCCGATTCAAGCTTCATCGCCTCGAATCGCGTTCAACGCGTCAAATCCAATCCAGACGTATAGATTAGAGAAGGGGAGGGGAGGGGAGGGGAGAATAGAACAGAGTAGAGTGGAATAGAAGAGATTAGAACAGAATAGAAGGAATAGAATCGAGTAGAATCGAGTGGAAAAGAGTAGAGTCGAATACAGTCGAATAGAGCCGAATAAGCTGAATAGAGACGAATGGAGCTGAATACAGCCGAAAAGAGCTGTATACTGCCGAATCACACCTAATCGAGCGGAATCAAGCAGAATCGCACTGACTGTCACCGAACAGCGTCGAATCGAATCAGGTCGAATCGAGTCGAGTCACATCGTTTTGAATCAAACAAGGTCAAATCGCTTCATATCGTGTCGAATCCCATCGAATCACGTCGAATAACTTCGAATTGCGTCAAACCTCAGAGAATCCTACTGAATCACGTCGAGTCGCATGGAATCTCATCAAATCCCTTCAGATCTTGCCGAACCCAGTCAGGTCCTATCAAATCGCTTTGCACGGAATCGAATTGAATCCAACAGATTAAAGTAGGGTAGGTTCGGGTGGGGTGCCGTTGGGTCGGGTAGGGTAGAATAGAATAGAGTACCACAGAACAGGAGAGAATAGAACAGAACAGAAAGAATACAACAGAATAGAATAGAGTCAAAGAGAGAGAACATAGCCGAATTGAGCCGAGTGGAGACAAAACGAGACGAATCACGTCCGGTTGCTTCGAATCGCGTCAAATCAAATCGAATCGATTAGAAGAGATTAGGGTAGGGAAGGGTAGAATAGAAGAGAGGAAAATAGTGAGGAATGGAGTTGAACGGAGTCCAATAGAGACGGATAGATATGAATAGAGTACAAAAGAGTCTAATAGAGCAGAATAGGGCCGAATAGGCCCAACTAAGGCCTAATTGAGCAGAATCCAGCAGAATCGATGGAATTCGAGCCTAATCGAGCCGAATGGAGTGAAATGGAGCCAAGTCGAGCCGAACAGAGCCGATTCGAACTGAATCGAGCTGATTCAAGCCTAATCGCGTCAAATCGCGTGGAAATACGTCACATAGAATCTAATCAAATAGATTAGGGAAGGGTAGGGGAGGGGCGGGTGGGTAGAATAGAACAGAATAGTACAGAATAGAATATAGTACAGTAGGGTAGAGTAGAGAGAGTAAAGCAGACAAAAGTAGAGCAGAGTAGAATTGAGTCAAATAGAGTCAAAGAGTGCAGGATATAGCTGAATAGAGCCAATTCTGGCCGAATCGAGTCAAATGGAAACAAAACGAGATGAATCACACCGAATTGCTTCGAATCACATGCAATCGAATAGATTAGAGTATCGTAGGGTAGAGTAGAACAGAATAGCGTAGAATGGAGAAGAGTGGAGTCAAATGGAGTCGAACAGAGACAAATAGAGTAGAAAAGAGTCGAATCGAGCCAAATAGGGCCGAATAAGGCTGAACCGAGTGGAAACGAGCTGAATTGAAGCGATTGGAGCCAAATCGAGCTGAATCGCGCTGATGTTGCAGAATCGAGCCAACTCAAGAGTGATGGTGTCCGGTCGCATCGAAATGCTTTGAATCGAATCAAATGGAATCAATTAGAATAGGTTAGGGTAGGGTAGTTTATGATAGGAAGACTAGGGTAGATGCAAGTAGACTACATTAGAGTAGACAAGAGAAGGCTAGAGTAGAAGCCTAGACTAGTAAGCTGGACTAGTCAGCTAGACTAGTGGCATAGAGCAGTAGCCAAGACAACTCGTCTTGAATAGTACCCTAAGTCAGTAATCTGAACGAGTACCCTTGCCTGAACACGTAGCCTAATCTAGTACCCTTGCCTTAACTAGTAGTCCTAACAAGTACCCTTGCCTTAACCAGTAGTCTTCACTAGTACCCTTGCCTTCACTAGTAGTATGTCCTTAACAAGTAGCCTGAACTGGTACCCTTGCCTTAACCAGTACCCTCAACAAGTACCCATGCCTTAACTAGTAGCCTGGCCTTAACTAGTGCCCTGCCCATAACTAGTAGCCTGAACTAGTACCCTTGCCTTAAGGAGTACCCTTGCCCAAACTACTCCCCTTAATTAGGACCCTTATTGAGTAACCCTAAGTAGTAGACTATGGTACGGTGGGGTAGCATAGGGTAGGGAAGCATACGGTGGAACAGAGAAAATAGAAGGAAATAGAATAGAACAGCATAGGTCAGGGTAGGTTAGCTTAGTGTAGGATATGGTAGAGTAGCATAGGATGGAATAGAGAAAATAGAAAAGGAGACTAGAAAAGAGCAGACTAGATTAGGATAGGGTAGGGTGGGGGAGGGTTTTGTAGAGTACAGTAGTGTAGAATGGAATAGAATGGTGTGGAATGGAGTCAAATGGATTCGAACACAGATGCAGAGAGTAGAAAAGAGTTGAATAGAGCCGAATAACGCTGAATAGGACCACATATGGCCAAAATGAGCCGAATCGAGTCGAGTCGACCAGATTCGGGATGAATGGAGCCTAGTGGAGCTGAAACGAGCCAAATAGAGACAAACTGAACCCAGCAAAATCGAGCCAAAACACACTTAATTGCATCCTATTGCATCGGATCTCGTCGAATTCCATCAAATCCCACCAAAACGCATCAAATCTCGCGGAATCTCACCGAATCCCGTCGAATTGTCTCAAATCGGGTCGAATGGTGTCAAACTGAATGGAATCGAATTAAATTGAATAGATTAGAGTAGTGTAGGTTAGACTGGGATTCAGTAGGGAAGGGCACAGAAGAATAGAATAGAGTAGAACAGAAGAGAATACCAAGAGTAGAACGGAGTAGAGTTGAGTAGAGTGGAATAGTCAGAGTCGGGTAGTGCAGAATATAGATGAATAGATCCAATTCAAGCCCAATCGATTCGAATGGAGAGGAAAGGAGACAAATCGTGATGAATCGAATCGATTAGAATAGATTAGAGTAGAGTAGGCTAGAACAGAATAGAATAGAGTAGAATGGTGTGGAAGGGAGTTGAATGGAGCCAAATAGAGACAAATAAAGTAGAAAGGGTTGAGTAGAGCTGAACAGGGCTGAATAAGGTTCACTCGAGCCTAATTATGCTGAATTGAGCAGAATCGAGACGAATTGACCCAATTCAAGCCAAATAGAGCTAAATCGAGCCGATTCAAGCCTAATCACATGGAATCGCGTCGAAATGCGTTGAATCGAATAGATTAGAGTAGAGGAGGGTACGGCAGGAGAGGCTAGACTACAACACAACACAACACAATAGAAAGAAGAGAATAGAATTAAGTAGAGTCGGGTCCAGTAGAATAGAGTCAAATTGAGCTGAAGAGAGCCGAAAAGAGCCAAACAGAGCTGAATACAGCTGAATTGACCAAATTCAAGGTGAATCGAGATGAATCATGTCGAGTCGTTTGAAATGTGTCGAATCGAATCAAATAGATTAGTGTGGGGAAGGTAGGGTTAGGGTAGGGCATAGAAAAATAGATTGGGGTAGAATAGAACAGAAGAGAAAGAATCGAGTCGACTAGATTCAAATAGAGTCGAATACTGCCAAAAAGAGCCGAATAGAGTGGAAAAGAGCCGAATAGAACCGAATCGAGTTTAATGGAGCAGAAAGGAGATGAATCGAGCCCATATGACCCGAATCAGGTCGAATCCCATTCAAGTGTGTCGAATAGCATAGAACAGATTACAGTAGGCTAAGTTAGGGTAGGGTAGGGTAGAATAGAGTGCAGTAGAACAGAACAGAACAGAACTGAAAGAATAGGGTCGAGACGAGCAGAGTATAGAAGAGTAGAGTAGACCAGAGTCGAACATTGCCAAATAGAGCCAAATAGAGCCCAAAAGAGCTAAATGGATAGAAACCAAGACGAATCACACTGAATCCCGTTGGAATCGTGCCGTTTCGCGTCGAATCCCGTCGAATTGCATTGAATCTGATCAATTCCAATCCAATCCAATCCAATCAATTAGAATAGACTACAGTAAGGTAGAGTACAATACAATACAGTAGAGAATAGTTTAGGATGGAGTAGAATGGTGTAGCATGGAGTCGAGTGGAGTCGAAAAGAGATAATAGAGTTGAGTAGAGTCTAATAGAGCCGAATCGAGCTGAATAGAGCCTATTCGAGCTGACTAGAGCCGAATGGAGCCGATTAGAGCTGAATCGAACCGATTTGAGCCGATTGGGGATGAATGGAGTGGAAAGGAGCCGATTTGAGCCGAATCGCATGGAGATGCGTGGAATCGAATCCAGTAGAATAGATTAGATTAGGGTAGGATGGAATAGAGTAGACTAGAACACAGTAGAAGAGAATGGAAAGGATACAATAGAATAGAGTAGAAAAGGGTAGAGCAGAGCAGAATAGTGTAGAGTAGAAGAGAGTAGAACAGAGTCGAATCAAGCTGAATGGAGACGAAACGAGACAAATCGCGTCGAATGGCGTCGAATCCCATCGAATCAATTACAGTAGGGTATAGTAGAATAGCATAGAATGGAGTAGAATGGTGTGCAATGGAATCGAGTAGAGTAGAAAAGAGCTGAAGAGAGCCGAAGAGGGCCAAAGAGGGCCAAATCGAGCTGAATTGAGCGAAATCGAGCCGAATCCAGTGAATCGAGCCTAATGGAGCCAAATCGAGCCTAATCAAGCTGAATCGACACTATTCGAGACAAATGGAGCCGAATGGACATGAATCACACCGATTCGGCCCCTAGTCACGTCAAAATTTCTCGAATTCAATTGAATAGACTAGAGTAGGGGAGGTTCGGGTAGGCTAGAGTAGGGTAGAATAGAGTAGAATAGAATAAAACAGAACAGAACACAACAAAATAGAACAGAACAACACAGAACGACTACAGAAAAGAGTAAGCTAGAGTGGAGTAGAGGGGAATAGAGTAGAGTAGAATAGATTTGAACAGAGCCAAATTGAGCTGAATCGCGTTGAGATGGGTTGAATCAAATCCAATCAAGTGGATTACAATACCTTAGAGTTGGGTAGCACAGGGTAGGGTAGAATAGAGTAGAATAGTACAGAACAGAGTAGAAACAATACAATAGAGTAGAGAAGAGTAGAATAGAGCTGAATAGAGCCAAATGCAGACAAAATGAGAGGAATCGTGTAGAAGCAAGTAGAGTAAATTAGAGTGGTGTTGGGTAGGGTAGAGCAGAATAAAGTAGAATAGTGTAGAATGAATAGAATGGAGTAGAATGGAGTCAAGTAGAAACGAATAGAGTAGAAAAGAGTCGAATAGAGCAGAATAGGGCCGAAGAAGGCCAAATCGAGCAGATTCGAAGCGATTGAAGCCAAAACAAGCTGAATGGAGCCTAACTGAGCCGAATAGAGCCAAATCGAGCCGAATCGAGCCGATTCAAGCTTCATCGCCTCGAATCGCGTTCAACGCGTCAAATCCAATCCAGACGTATAGATTAGAGAAGGGGAGGGGAGGGGAGGGGAGAATAGAACAGAGTAGAGTGGAATAGAAGAGATTAGAACAGAATAGAAGGAATAGAATCGAGTAGAATCGAGTGGAAAAGAGTAGAGTCGAATACAGTCGAATAGAGCCGAATAAGCTGAATAGAGACGAATGGAGCTGAATACAGCCGAAAAGAGCTGTATACTGCCGAATCACACCTAATCGAGCGGAATCAAGCAGAATCGCACTGACTGTCACCGAACAGCGTCGAATCGAATCAGGTCGAATCGAGTCGAGTCACATCGTTTTGAATCAAACAAGGTCAAATCGCTTCATATCGTGTCGAATCCCATCGAATCACGTCGAATAACTTCGAATTGCGTCAAACCTCAGAGAATCCTACTGAATCACGTCGAGTCGCATGGAATCTCATCAAATCCCTTCAGATCTTGCCGAACCCAGTCAGGTCCTATCAAATCGCTTTGCACGGAATCGAATTGAATCCAACAGATTAAAGTAGGGTAGGTTCGGGTGGGGTGCCGTTGGGTCGGGTAGGGTAGAATAGAATAGAGTACCACAGAACAGGAGAGAATAGAACAGAACAGAAAGAATACAACAGAATAGAATAGAGTCAAAGAGAGAGAACATAGCCGAATTGAGCCGAGTGGAGACAAAACGAGACGAATCACGTCCGGTTGCTTCGAATCGCGTCAAATCAAATCGAATCGATTAGAAGAGATTAGGGTAGGGAAGGGTAGAATAGAAGAGAGGAAAATAGTGAGGAATGGAGTTGAACGGAGTCCAATAGAGACGGATAGATATGAATAGAGTACAAAAGAGTCTAATAGAGCAGAATAGGGCCGAATAGGCCCAACTAAGGCCTAATTGAGCAGAATCCAGCAGAATCGATGGAATTCGAGCCTAATCGAGCCGAATGGAGTGAAATGGAGCCAAGTCGAGCCGAACAGAGCCGATTCGAACTGAATCGAGCTGATTCAAGCCTAATCGCGTCAAATCGCGTGGAAATACGTCACATCGAATCTAATCAAATAGATTAGGGAAGGGGAGGGGAGGGGCGGGTGGGTAGAATAGAACAGAATAGTACAGAATAGAATATAGTACAGTAGGGTAGAGTAGAGAGAGTAAAGCAGACAAAAGTAGAGCAGAGTAGAATTGAGTCAAATAGAGTCAAAGAGTGCAGGATATAGCTGAATAGAGCCAATTCTGGCCGAATCGAGTCAAATGGAAACAAAACGAGATGAATCACACCGAATTGCTTCGAATCACATGCAATCGAATAGATTAGAGTATCGTAGGGTAGAGTAGAACAGAATAGCGTAGAATGGAGAAGAGTGGAGTCAAATGGAGTCGAACAGAGACAAATAGAGTAGAAAAGAGTCGAATCGAGCCAAATAGGGCCGAATAAGGCTGAACCGAGTGGAAACGAGCTGAATTGAAGCGATTGGAGCCAAATCGAGCTGAATCGCGCTGATGTTGCAGAATCGAGCCAACTCAAGAGTGATGGTGTCCGGTCGCATCGAAATGCTTTGAATCGAATCAAATGGAATCAATTAGAATAGGTTAGGGTAGGGTAGTTTATGATAGGAAGACTAGGGTAGATGCAAGTAGACTACATTAGAGTAGACAAGAGAAGGCTAGAGTAGAAGCCTAGACTAGTAAGCTGGACTAGTCAGCTAGACTAGTGGCATAGAGCAGTAGCCAAGACAACTCGTCTTGAATAGTACCCTAAGTCAGTAATCTGAACGAGTACCCTTGCCTGAACACGTAGCCTAATCTAGTACCCTTGCCTTAACTAGTAGTCCTAACAAGTACCCTTGCCTTAACCAGTAGTCTTCACTAGTACCCTTGCCTTCACTAGTAGTATGTCCTTAACAAGTAGCCTGAACTGGTACCCTTGCCTTAACCAGTACCCTCAACAAGTACCCATGCCTTAACTAGTAGCCTGGCCTTAACTAGTGCCCTGCCCATAACTAGTAGCCTGAACTAGTACCCTTGCCTTAAGGAGTACCCTTGCCCAAACTACTCCCCTTAATTAGGACCCTTATTGAGTAACCCTAAGTAGTAGACTATGGTACGGTGGGGTAGCATAGGGTAGGGAAGCATACGGTGGAACAGAGAAAATAGAAGGAAATAGAATAGAACAGCACAGGTCAGGGTAGGTTAGCTTAGTGTAGGATATGGTAGAGTAGCATAGGATGGAATAGAGAAAATAGAAAAGGAGACTAGAAAAGAGCAGACTAGATTAGGATAGGCTAGGGTGGGGGAGGGTTTTGTAGAATACAGTAGTGTAGAATGGAATAGAATGGTGTGGAATGGAGTCAAATGGATTCGAACACAGATGCAGAGAGTAGAAAAGAGTTGAATAGAGCCGAATAACGCTGAATAGGACCACATATGGCCAAAATGAGCCGAATCGAGTCGAGTCGACCAGATTCGGGATGAATGGAGCCTAGTGGAGCTGAAACGAGCCAAATAGAGACAAACTGAACCCAGCAAAATCGAGCCAAAACACACTTAATTGCATCCTATTGCCTATTGCATCGGATCTCGTCGAATTCCATCAAATCCCACCAAAACGCATCAAATCTCGCGGAATCTCACCGAATCCCGTCGAATTGTCTCAAATCGGGTCGAATGGTGTCAAACTGAATGGAATCGAATTAAATTGAACAGATTAGAGTAGTGTAGGTTAGACTGGGATTCAGTAGGGAAGGGCACAGAAGAATAGAATAGAGTAGAACAGAAGAGAATACCAAGAGTAGAACGGAGTAGAGTTGAGTAGAGTGGAATAGTCAGAGTCGGGTAGTGCAGAATATAGATGAATAGATCCAATTCAAGCCCAATCGATTCGAATGGAGAGGAAAGGAGACAAATCGTGATGAATCGAATCGATTAGAATAGATTAGAGTAGAGTAGGCTAGAACAGAATAGAATAGAGTAGAAAAGAGTAGAATGGTGTGGAAGGGAGTTGAATGGAGCCAAATAGAGACAAATAAAGTAGAAAGGGTTGAGTAGAGCTGAACAGGGCTGAATAAGGTTCACTCGAGCCTAATTATGCTGAATTGAGCAGAATCGAGACGAATTGACCCAATTCAAGCCAAATAGAGCTAAATCGAGCCGATTCAAGCCTAATCACATGGAATCGCGTCGAAATGCGTTGAATCGAATAGATTAGAGTAGAGGAGGGTACGGCAGGAGAGGCTAGACTACAACACAACACAACACAATAGAAAGAAGAGAATAGAATTAAGTAGAGTCGGGTCCAGTAGAATAGAGTCAAATTGAGCTGAAGAGAGCCGAAAAGAGCCAAACAGAGCTGAATACAGCTGAATTGACCAAATTCAAGGTGAATCGAGATGAATCATGTCGAGTCGTTTGAAATGTGTCGAATCGAATCAAATAGATTAGTGTGGGGAAGGTAAGGTTAGGGTAGGGTAGAGAAAAATAGAATAGAGTAGAATAGAACAGAAGAGAAAGAATCGAGTCGACTAGACTCAAATAGAGTCGAATACTGCCAAAAAGAGCCGAATAGAGTGGAAAAGAGCCGAATAGAACCGAATCGAGTTTAATGGAGCAGAAAGGAGATGAATCGAGCCGATATGACCCGAATCAGGTCGAATCCCATTCAAGTGTGTCGAATAGCATAGAACAGATTACAGTAGGCTAAGTTAGGGTAGGGTAGGGTAGAATAGAGTGCAGTAGAACAGAACAGAAGAGAACAGAACTGAAAGAATAGGGTCGGGAAGAGCAGAGTATAGAAGAGTAGAGTAGAGTAGAGTCGAACATTGCCGAATAGAGCCAAATAGAGCCCAAAAGAGCTAAATGGATAGAAACCAAGAGGAATCACGCCGAATCCCGTGGAATCGTGCCGTATCGCGTCGAATCCCGTCGAATTGCACTGAATCTGATCAATTCCAATCCAATCCAATCCAATCCAATCAATTAGAATAGACTACAGTAAGGTAGAGTACAATACAATACAGTAGAGAATAGTTTAGGATGGAGTAGAATGGTGCAGCATGGAGTCGAGTGGAGTCGAAAAGAGATAATAGAGTTGAGTAGAGTCTAATAGAGCCGAATCGAGCTGAATAGAGCCTATTCGAGCTGACTAGAGCCGAATGGAGCCGATTAGAGCTGAATCGAACCGATTTGAGCCGATTGGGGATGAATGGAGTGGAAAGGAGCCGATTTGAGCCGAATCGCATGGAGATGCGTGGAATCGAATCCAGTAGAATAGATTAGATTAGGGAAGGATTGAATAGAGTAGACTTGAACACAGTAGAAGAGAATGGAAAGGATACAATAGAATAGAGTAGAAAAGGGTAGAGCAGAGCAGAATAGTGTAGAGTAGAATAGAGTAGAGTAGAACAGAGTCGAATCAAGCTGAATGGAGACGAAACGAGACAAATCGCGTCGAATGGCGTCGAGTCCCATCGAATCAATTACAGTAGGGAAGAGTAGAAGAGCGTAGAATGGAGTAGAATGGTGTGCAATGGAATCGAGTAGAGTAGAAAAGAGCTGAAGAGAGCCGAAGAGGGCCAGAGAGGGCCAAATCGAGCTGAATTGAGCGAAATCGAGCCGAATCCAGTGAATCGAACCTAACGGAGCCAAATCGAGCCTAATCGAGCTGAATCGACACTATTCGAGACAAATGGAGCCGAAAGGACATGAATCATACCGATTCGGCCCCTAGTCACGTCAAAATTTCTCGAATTCAATTGAATAGACTAGAGTAGGGGAGGTTCGGGTAGGCTAGAGTAGGGTAGAATAGAGTAGAATAGAATAAAACAGAACAGAACACAACAAAATAGAGCAGAACAACACAGAACGAATACAGAAAAGAGTAGGCTAGAGTAGAGTAGAGGGGAATAGAGTAGAGTAGAATAGATTTGAACAGAGCCAAATCGAGCCGAGTCACGTTGAAATGGGTTGAATCAAATCCAATCAAGTGGATTACAATACCTTAGAGTTGGGTAGCATAGGGTAGGGTAGAATTGAGTAGAATAGTACAGAACAGAGTAGAAACAATACAATAGAGTAGAGAAGAGTAGAATAGAGCTGAATAGAGCCAAATGCAGACAAAATGAGAGGAATCGTGTAGAAGCAAGTAGAGTAAATTAGAGTGGTGTTGGGTAGGGTAGAGCAGAATAGAGTAGAATAGTGTAGAATAGTGTGGAATGAATAGAATGGAGTAGAATGGAGTCAAATAGAAACGAATAGAGTAGAAAAGAGTCGAATAGAGCAGAATAGGGCCGAAGAAGGCCAAATCGAGCAGATTCGAAGCGATTGAAGCCAAAACAAGCTGAATGGAGCCTAACTGAGCCGAATAGAGCCAAATCGAGCCGAATCGAGCCGATTCAAGCTTCATCGCCTCGAATCGCGTTCAACGCGTCAAATCCAATCCAGACGTATAGATTAGAGAAGGGGAGGGGAGGGGAGGGGAGAATAGAACAGAGTAGAGTGGAATAGAAGAGATTAGAACAGAACAGAAGGAATAGAATCGAGTAGAATCGAGTGGAAAAGAGTAGAGTCGAATACAGTCGAATAGAGCCAAATAAGCTGAATAGAGACGAATGGAGCTGAATACAGCCGAAAAGAGCTGTATACTGCCGAATCACACCTAATCGAGCGGAATCAAGCAGAATCGCACTGACTGTCACCGAACAGCGTCGAATCGAATCAGGTCGAATCGAGTCGAGTCACATCGTTTTGAATCAAACAAGGTCAAATCGCTTCATATCGTGTCGAATCCCATCGAATCATGTCGAATAACTTCGGATTGCGTCAAACCTCAGAGAATCCTACTGAATCACGTCGAGTCGCATGGAATCTCATCAAATCCCTTCAGATTTGCCGAATCCAGTCAAGTCCTATCAAATCGCTTTGCACGGAATCGAATTGAATCCAATAGATTAAAGTAGGGTAGGTTCGGGTGGGGTGCCGTTAGGTCGGGTAGGGTAGAATAGAATAGGAGAGAATAGAACAGAACAGAAAGAATACAACAGAATAGAATAGAGTCAAAGAGAGAGAACATAGCCGAATTGAGCCGAGTGGAGACAAAACGAGACGAATCACGTCCGGTTGCTTCGAATCGCGTCAAATCAAATCGAATCGATTAGAAGAGATTAGGGTAGGGAAGGGTAGAATAGAAGAGAGGAAAATAGTGAGGAATGGAGTTGAACGGAGTCCAGTAGAGACGGGTAGATATGAATAGAGTACAAAAGAGTCTAATAGAGCAGAATAGGGCCGAATAGGCCCAAATAAGGCCTAATTGAGCAGAATCCAGCAGAATCGATGGAATTCGAGCCTAATCGAGCCGAATGGAGTGAAATGGAGCCAAGTCGAGCCGAATAGAGCCGATTCGAACTGAATCGAGCTGATTCAAGCCTAATCGCGTCAAATCGCGTGGAAATACGTCACATCGAATCTAATCAAATAGATTAGGGAAGGGTAGGGGAGGGGCGGGTGGGTAGAATAGAACAGAATAGTACAGAATAGAATATAGTACAGTAGGGTAGAGTAGAGAGAGTAAAGCAGACAAGAGTAGAGCAGAGTAGAATTGAGTCAAATAGAGTCAAAGAGTGCAGGATATAGCTGAATAGAGCCAATTCTGGCCGAATCGAGTCAAATGGAAACAAAACGAGATGAATCACACCGAATTGCTTCGAATCGCATCCAATCGAATAGATTAGAGTATCGTAGGGTAGAGTAGAACAGAATAGAGTAGAATAGCGTAGAATGGAGAAGAGTGGAGTCAAATGGAGTCGAACAGAGACAAATAGAGTAGAAAAGGGTCGAATCGAGCCAAATAGGGCCGAATAAGGCTGAACCGAGTGGAAACGAGCTGAATTGAAGCGATTCGAGCCAAATCGAGCTGAATCGAGCTGATGTTGCGGAATCGAGCCGACTCAAGCGTGATGGTGTCCGGTCGCATCGAAATGCTTTGAATCGAATCAAATGGAATCGATTAGAATAGGTTAGGGTAGGGTAGTTTATGATAGGAAGACTAGGGTAGATGCAAGTAGACTACATTAGAGTAGACAAGAGAAGGCTAGAGTAGAAGCCTAGACTAGTAAGCTGGACTAGTCAGCTAGACTAGTGGCATAGAGCAGTAGCCTAGACAACTAGTCTTGAAGAGTACCCTAAGTCAGTAATCTGAACGAGTACCCTTGCCTGAACTCTTAGCCTAATCTAGTACCCTTGCCTTAACTAGTAGTCCTAACAAGTACCCTTGCCTTAACCAGTAGTCTTCACTAGTACCCTTGCCTTCACTAGTAGTATGTCCTTAACAAGTAGCCTGAGATGGTACCCTTGCCTTAACCAGTACCCTCAACAAGTACCCATGCCTTAACTAGTAGCCTGGCCTTAACTAGTACCCTGGCCTTAACTAGTAGCCTGAACTAGTACACTTGCCTTAAGGAGTACCCTTGCCCGAACTACTCCCCTTAATTAGGACCCTTATTGAGTAACCCTAAGTAGTAGAGTATGGTACGGTGGGGTAGCATAGGGTAGGGAAGCATACGGTGGAACAGAGAAAACAGAAGGAAATAGAATAGAACAGCATAGGTCAGGGTAGGTTAGCTTAGTGTAGGGTATGGTAGAGTAGCATAGGATGGAATAGAGAAAATAGAAAAGGAGACTAGAAAAGAGCAGACTAGATTAGGATAGGCTAGGGTGGGGGAGGGTTTTGTAGAATACAGTAGTGTAGAATGGAATAGAATGGTGTGGAATGGAGTCAAATGGATTCGAACACAGATGCAGAGAGTAGAAAAGAGTTGAATAGAGCCGAATAACGCTGAATAGGACCACATATGGCCAAAATGAGCCGAATCGAGTCGAGTCGACCAGATTCGGGATGAATGGAGCCTAGTGGAGCTCAAATGAGCCAAATAGAGACAAACTGAACCCAGCAAAATCGAGCCAAGACACACTTAATTGCATCCTATTGCATCGGATCTCGTCGAATTCCATCAAATCCCACCAAAACGCATCAAATCTCGCGGAATCTCACCGAATCCCGTCGAATTGTCTCAAATCGGGTCGAATGGTGTCAAACTGAATGGAATCGAATTAAATTGAATAGATTAGAGTAGTGTAGGTTAGACTGGGATTCAGTAGGGAAGGGCACAGAAGAATAGAATAGAGTAGAACAGAAGAGAATACCAAGAGTAGAATGGAGTAGAGTTGAGTAGAGTGGAATAGTCAGAGTCGGGTAGTGCAGAATATAGATGAATAGATCCAATTCAAGCCCAATCGATTCGAATGGAGAGGAAAGGAGACAAATCGTGATGAATCGAATCGATTAGAATAGATTAGAGTAGAGTAGGCTAGAACAGAATAGAATAGAGTAGAAAAGAGTAGAATGGTGTGGAAGGGAGTTGAATGGAGCCAAATAGAGACAAATAAAGTAGAAAGGGTTGAGTAGAGCTGAACAGGGCTGAATAAGGTTCACTCGAGCCTAATTATGCTGAATTGAGCAGAATCGAGACGAATTGACCCAATTCAAGCCAAATAGAGCTAAATCGAGCCGATTCAAGCCTAATCACATGGAATCGCGTCGAAATGCGTTGAATCGAATAGATTAGAGTAGAGGAGGGTACGGCAGGAGAGGCTAGACTACAACACAACACAACACAATAGAAAGAAGAGAATAGAATTAAGTAGAGTCGGGTCCAGTAGAATAGAGTCAAATTGAGCTGAAGAGAGCCGAAAAGAGCCAAACAGAGCTGAATACAGCCGAATTGACCAAATTCAAGGTGAATCGAGATGAATCATGTCGAGTCGTTTGAAACGTGTCGAATCGAATCAAATAGATTAGTGTGGGGAAGGTAAGGTTAGGGTAGGGTAGAGAAGAATAGAATAGAGTAGAATAGAACAGAACAGAAAGAATCGAGTAGACTAGAGTCAAATAGAGTCGAATACTGCCAAAAAGAGCCGAATAGAGTGGAAAAGAGCCGAATAGAACCGAATCGAGTTTAATGGAGCAGAAAGGAGATGAATCGAGCCCATATGACCCGAATCAGGTCGAATCCCATTCAAGTGTGTCGAATAGCATAGAACAGATTACGGTAGGCTAAGTTAGGGTAGGGTAGGGTAGAATAGAGTGCAGTAGAACAGAACAGAACAGAACTGAAAGAATAGGGTCGAGACGAGCAGAGTATAGAAGAGTAGAGTAGAGCAGAGTCAAACATTGTCGAATAGGGCCAAATAGAGCCCAAAAGAGCTAAATGGATAGAAACCAAGAGGAATCACACCGAATCCCGTGGAATCGTGCCGTATCGCGTCGAATCCCGTCGAATTGCATTGAATCTGATCAATTCCAATCCAATCCAATCCAATCAATTAGAATAGACTAGAGTAGGGTAGAGTACAATACAATACAGTAGAGAATAGTTTAGGATGGAGTAGAATGGTGCAGCATGGAGTCGAGTGGAGTCGAAAAGAGATAATAGAGTTGAGTAGAGTCTAATAGAGCCGAATCGAGCTGAATAGAGCCTATTCGAGCTGACTAGAGCCGAATGGAGCCGATTAGAGCTGAATCGAACCGATTTGAGCCGATTGGGGATGAATGGAGTGGAAAGGAGCCAATTTGAGCCGAATCGCATGGAGATGCGTGGAATCGAATCCAGTAGAATAGATTAGATTAGGGTAGGATGGAATAGAGTAGACTTGAACACAGTAGAAGAGAATGGAAAGGATACAATAGAATAGAGTAGAAAAGGGTAGAGCAGAGCAGAATAGTGTAGAGTAGAAGAGAGTAGAGTAGAACAGAGTCGAATCAAGCTGAATGGAGACGAAACGAGACAAATCGCGTCGAATGGCGTCGAATCCCATCGAATCAATTACAGTAGGGAAGAGTAGAAGAGCGTAGAATGGAGTAGAATGGTGTGCAATGGAATCGAGTAGAGTAGAAAAGAGCTGAAGAGAGCCGAAGAGGGCCAGAGAGGGCCAAATCGAGCTGAATTGAGAGAAATTGAGCCGAATCCAGTGAATCGAGCCTAACGGAGCCAAATCGAGCCTAATCGAGCTGAATCGACACTATTCGAGACAAATGGAGCCGAATGGACATGAATCACACCGATTCGGCCCCTAGTCGCGTCAAAATTTCTCGAATTCAATTGAATAGACTAGAGTAGGGGAGGTTCGGGTAGGCTAGAGTAGGGTAGAATAGAGTAGAATAGAATAAAACAGAACAGAACACAACAAAATAGAACAGAACAACACAGAACGAATACAGAAAAGAGTAGGCTAGAGTAGAGTAGAGGGGAATAGAGTAGAATAGATTTGAACAGAGCCAAATCGAGCCGAATCACGTTGAAATGGGTTGAATCAAATCCAATCAAGTGGATTACAATACCTTAGAGTTGGGTAGCATAGGGTAGGGTAGAATAGAGTAGAATAGTACAGAACAGAGTAGAAACAATACAATAGAGTAGAGAAGAGTAGAATAGAGCTGAATAGAGCCAAATGCAGACAAAATGAGAGGAACCGTGTAGAAGCAAGTAGAGTAAATTAGAGTGGTGTTGGGTAGGGTAGAGCAGAATAGAGTAGAATAGTGTAGAATAGTGTGGAATGAATAGAATGGAGTAGAATGGAGTCAAATAGAAACGAATAGAGTAGAAAAGAGTCGAATAGAGCAGAATAGGGCCGAAGAAGGCCAAATCGAGCAGATTCGAAGCGATTGAAGCCAAAACAAGCTGAATGGAGCCTAACTGAGCCGAATAGAGCCAAATCGAGCCGATTCAAGCTTCATCGCCTCGAATCGCGTTCAACGCGTCAAATCCAATCCAGACGTATAGATTAGAGAAGGGGAGGGGAGGGGAGGGGAGGGGAGAATAGAACAGAGTAGAGTGGAATAGAAGAGATTAGAACAGAACAGAAGGAATAGAATCGAGTAGAATCGAGTGGAAAAGAGTAGAGTCGAATACAGTCGAATAGAGCCAAATAAGCTGAATAGAGACGAATGGAGCTGAATACAGCCGAAAAGAGCTGTATACTGCCGAATCACACCTAATCGAGCGGAATCAAGCAGAATCGCACTGACTGTCACCGAACAGCTTCGAATCGAATCAGGTCGAATCGAGTCGAGTCACATCGTTTTGAATCAAACAAGGTCAAATCGCTTCATATCGTGTCGAATCCCATCGAATCATGTCGAATAACTTCGAATTGCGTCAAACCTCAGAGAATCCTACTGAATCACGTCGAGTCGCATGGAATCTCATCAAATCCCTTCAGATTTGCCGAATCCAGTCAAGTCCTATCAAATCGCTTTGCACGGAATCGAATTGAATCCAATAGATTAAAGTAGGGTAGGTTCGGGTGGGGTGCCGTTGGGTCGGGTAGGGTAGAATAGAATAGGAGAGAATAGAACAGAACAGAAAGAATACAACAGAATAGAATAGAGTCAAAGAGAGAGAACATAGCCGAATTGAGCCGAGTGGAGACAAAACGAGACGAATCACGTCCGGTTGCTTCGAATCGCGGCAAATCAAATCGAATCGATTAGAAGAGATTAGGGTAGGGAAGGGTAGAATAGAAGAGAGGAAAATAGTGAGGAATGGAGTTGAACGGAGTCCAGTAGAGACGGATAGATATGAACAGAGTACAAAAGAGTCTAATAGAGCAGAATAGGGCCGAATAGGCCCAAATAAGGCCTAATTGAGCAGAATCCAGCAGAATCGATGGAATTCGAGCCTAATCGAGCCGAATGGAGTGAAATGGAGCCAAGTCGAGCCGAATAGAGCCGATTCGAACTGAATCGAGCTGATTCAAGCCTAATCGCGTCAAATCGCGTGGAAATATGTCACATCGAATCTAATCAAATAGATTAGGGAAGGGTAGGGGAGGGGCGGGTGGGTAGAATAGAACAGAATAGTACAGAATAGAATATAGTACAGTAGGGTAGAGTAGAGAGAGTAAAGCAGACAAGAGTAGAGCAGAGTAGAATTGAGTCAAATAGAGTCAAAGAGTGCAGGATATAGCTGAATAGAGCCAATTCTGGCCGAATCGAGTCAAATGGAAACAAAACGAGATGAATCACACCGAATTGCTTCGAATCGCATCCAATCGAATAGATTAGAGTATCGTAGGGTAGAGTAGAACAGAATAGAGTAGAATAGCGTAGAATGGAGAAGAGTGGAGTCAAATGGAGTCGAACAGAGACAAATAGAGTAGAAAAGGGTCGAATCGAGCCAAATAGGGCCGAATAAGGCTGAACCGAGTGGAAACGAGCTGAATTGAAGCGATTCGAGCCAAATCGAGCTGAATCGAGCTGATGTTGCGGAATCGAGCCGACTCAAGCGTGATGGTGTCCGGTCGCATCGAAATGCTTTGAATCGAATCAAATGGAATCGATTAGAATAGGTTAGGGTAGGGTAGTTTATGATAGGAAGACTAGGGTAGATGCAAGTAGACTACATTAGAGTAGACAAGAGAAGGCTAGAGTAGAAGCCTAGACTAGTAAGCTGGACTAGTCAGCTAGACTAGTGGCATAGAGCAGTAGCCTAGACAACTAGTCTTGAAGAGTACCCTAAGTCAGTAATCTGAACGAGTACCCTTGCCTGAACTCTTAGCCTAATCTAGTACCCTTGCCTTAACTAGTAGTCCTAACAAGTACCCTTGCCTTAACCAGTAGTCTTCACTAGTACCCTTGCCTTCACTAGTAGTATGTCCTTAACAAGTAGCCTGAGATGGTACCCTTGCCTTAACCAGTACCCTCAACAAGTACCCATGCCTTAACTAGTAGCCTGGCCTTAACTAGTACCCTGGCCTTAACTAGTAGCCTGAACTAGTACACTTGCCTTAAGGAGTACCCTTGCCCGAACTACTCCCCTTAATTAGGACCCTTATTGAGTAACCCTAAGTAGTAGAGTATGGTACGGTGGGGTAGCATAGGGTAGGGAAGCATACGGTGGAACAGAGAAAACAGAAGGAAATAGAATAGAACAGCATAGGTCAGGGTAGGTTAGCTTAGTGTAGGGTATGGTAGAGTAGCATAGGATGGAATAGAGAAAATAGAAAAGGAGACTAGAAAAGAGCAGACTAGATTAGGATAGGCTAGGGTGGGGGAGGGTTTTGTAGAATACAGTAGTGTAGAATGGAATAGAATGGTGTGGAATGGAGTCAAATGGATTCGAACACAGATGCAGAGAGTAGAAAAGAGTTGAATAGAGCCGAATAACGCTGAATAGGACCACATATGGCCAAAATGAGCCGAATCGAGTCGAGTCGACCAGATTCGGGATGAATGGAGCCTAGTGGAGCTCAAATGAGCCAAATAGAGACAAACTGAACCCAGCAAAATCGAGCCAAGACACACTTAATTGCATCCTATTGCATCGGATCTCGTCGAATTCCATCAAATCCCACCAAAACGCATCAAATCTCGCGGAATCTCACCGAATCCCGTCGAATTGTCTCAAATCGGGTCGAATGGTGTCAAACTGAATGGAATCGAATTAAATTGAATAGATTAGAGTAGTGTAGGTTAGACTGGGATTCAGTAGGGAAGGGCACAGAAGAATAGAATAGAGTAGAACAGAAGAGAATACCAAGAGTAGAATGGAGTAGAGTTGAGTAGAGTGGAATAGTCAGAGTCGGGTAGTGCAGAATATAGATGAATAGATCCAATTCAAGCCCAATCGATTCGAATGGAGAGGAAAGGAGACAAATCGTGATGAATCGAATCGATTAGAATAGATTAGAGTAGAGTAGGCTAGAACAGAATAGAATAGAGTAGAAAAGAGTAGAATGCTGTGGAAGGGAGTTGAATGGAGCCAAATAGAGACAAATAAAGTAGAAAGGGTTGAGTAGAGCTGAACAGGGCTGAATAAGGTTCACTCGAGCCTAATTATGCTGAATTGAGCAGAATCGAGACGAATTGACCCAATTCAAGCCAAATAGAGCTAAATCGAGCCGATTCAAGCCTAATCACATGGAATCGCGTCGAAATGCGTTGAATCGAATAGATTAGAGTAGAGGAGGGTACGGCAGGAGAGGCTAGACTACAACACAACACAACACAATAGAAAGAAGAGAATAGAATTAAGTAGAGTCGGGTCCAGTAGAATAGAGTCAAATTGAGCTGAAGAGAGCCGAAAAGAGCCAAACAGAGCTGAATACAGCCGAATTGACCAAATTCAAGGTGAATCGAGATGAATCATGTCGAGTCGTTTGAAACGTGTCGAATCGAATCAAATAGATTAGTGTGGGGAAGGTAAGGTTAGGGTAGGGTAGAGAAGAATAGAATAGAGTAGAATAGAACAGAACAGAAAGAATCGAGTAGACTAGAGTCAAATAGAGTCGAATACTGCCAAAAAGAGCCGAATAGAGTGGAAAAGAGCCGAATAGAACCGAATCGAGTTTAATGGAGCAGAAAGGAGATGAATCGAGCCCATATGACCCGAATCAGGTCGAATCCCATTCAAGTGTGTCGAATAGCATAGAACAGATTACGGTAGGCTAAGTTAGGGTAGGGTAGGGTAGAATAGAGTGCAGTAGAACAGAACAGAACAGAACTGAAAGAATAGGGTCGAGACGAGCAGAGTATAGAAGAGTAGAGTAGAGCAGAGTCAAACATTGTCGAATAGGGCCAAATAGAGCCCAAAAGAGCTAAATGGATAGAAACCAAGAGGAATCACACCGAATCCCGTGGAATCGTGCCGTATCGCGTCGAATCCCGTCGAATTGCATTGAATCTGATCAATTCCAATCCAATCCAATCCAATCAATTAGAATAGACTAGAGTAGGGTAGAGTACAATACAATACAGTAGAGAATAGTTTAGGATGGAGTAGAATGGTGCAGCATGGAGTCGAGTGGAGTCGAAAAGAGATAATAGAGTTGAGTAGAGTCTAATAGAGCTGAATCGAGCTGAATAGAGCCTATTCGAGCTGACTAGAGCCGAATGGAGCCGATTAGAGCTGAATCGAACCGATTTGAGCCGATTGGGGATGAATGGAGTGGAAAGGAGCCAATTTGAGCCGAATCGCATGGAGATGCGTGGAATCGAATCCAGTAGAATAGATTAGATTAGGGTAGGATGGAATAGAGTAGACTTGAACACAGTAGAAGAGAATGGAAAGGATACAATAGAATAGAGTAGAAAAGGGTAGAGCAGAGCAGAATAGTGTAGAGTAGAAGAGAGTAGAGTAGAACAGAGTCGAATCAAGCTGAATGGAGACGAAACGAGACAAATCGCGTCGAATGGCGTCGAATCCCATCGAATCAATTACAGTAGGGAAGAGTAGAAGAGCGTAGAATGGAGTAGAATGGTGTGCAATGGAATCGAGTAGAGTAGAAAAGAGCTGAAGAGAGCCGAAGAGGGCCAGAGAGGGCCAAATCGAGCTGAATTGAGAGAAATCGAGCCGAATCCAGTGAATCGAGCCTAACGGAGCCAAATCGAGCCTAATCGAGCTGAATCGACACTATTCGAGACAAATGGAGCCGAATGGACATGAATCACACCGATTCGGCCCCTAGTCGCGTCAAAATTTCTCGAATTCAATTGAATAGACTAGAGTAGGGGAGGTTCGGGTAGGCTAGAGTAGGGTAGAATAGAGTAGAATAGAATAAAACAGAACAGAACACAACAAAATAGAACAGAACAACACAGAACGAATACAGAAAAGAGTAGGCTAGAGTAGAGTAGAGGGGAATAGAGTAGAATAGATTTGAACAGAGCCAAATCGAGCCGAATCACGTTGAAATGGGTTGAATCAAATCCAATCAAGTGGATTACAATACCTTAGAGTTGGGTAGCATAGGGTAGGGTAGAATAGAGTAGAATAGTACAGAACAGAGTAGAAACAATACAATAGAGTAGAGAAGAGTAGAATAGAGCTGAATAGAGCCAAATGCAGACAAAATGAGAGGAACCGTGTAGAAGCAAGTAGAGTAAATTAGAGTGGTGTTGGGTAGGGTAGAGCAGAATAGAGTAGAATAGTGTAGAATAGTGTGGAATGAATAGAATGGAGTAGAATGGAGTCAAATAGAAACGAATAGAGTAGAAAAGAGTCGAATAGAGCAGAATAGGGCCGAAGAAGGCCAAATCGAGCAGATTCGAAGCGATTGAAGCCAAAACAAGCTGAATGGAGCCTAACTGAGCCGAATAGAGCCAAATCGAGCCGATTCAAGCTTCATCGCCTCGAATCGCGTTCAACGCGTCAAATCCAATCCAGACGTATAGATTAGAGAAGGGGAGGGGAGGGGAGGGGAGGGGAGAATAGAACAGAGTAGAGTGGAATAGAAGAGATTAGAACAGAACAGAAGGAATAGAATCGAGTAGAATCGAGTGGAAAAGAGTAGAGTCGAATACAGTCGAATAGAGCCAAATAAGCTGAATAGAGACGAATGGAGCTGAATACAGCCGAAAAGAGCTGTATACTGCCGAATCACACCTAATCGAGCGGAATCAAGCAGAATCGCACTGACTGTCACCGAACAGCTTCGAATCGAATCAGGTCGAATCGAGTCGAGTCACATCGTTTTGAATCAAACAAGGTCAAATCGCTTCATATCGTGTCGAATCCCATCGAATCATGTCGAATAACTTCGAATTGCGTCAAACCTCAGAGAATCCTACTGAATCACGTCGAGTCGCATGGAATCTCATCAAATCCCTTCAGATTTGCCGAATCCAGTCAAGTCCTATCAAATCGCTTTGCACGGAATCGAATTGAATCCAATAGATTAAAGTAGGGTAGGTTCGGGTGGGGTGCCGTTGGGTCGGGTAGGGTAGAATAGAATAGGAGAGAATAGAACAGAACAGAAAGAATACAACAGAATAGAATAGAGTCAAAGAGAGAGAACATAGCCGAATTGAGCCGAGTGGAGACAAAACGAGACGAATCACGTCCGGTTGCTTCGAATCGCGGCAAATCAAATCGAATCGATTAGAAGAGATTAGGGTAGGGAAGGGTAGAATAGAAGAGAGGAAAATAGTGAGGAATGGAGTTGAACGGAGTCCAGTAGAGACGGATAGATATGAACAGAGTACAAAAGAGTCTAATAGAGCAGAATAGGGCCGAATAGGCCCAAATAAGGCCTAATTGAGCAGAATCCAGCAGAATCGATGGAATTCGAGCCTAATCGAGCCGAATGGAGTGAAATGGAGCCAAGTCGAGCCGAATAGAGCCGATTCGAACTGAATCGAGCTGATTCAAGCCTAATCGCGTCAAATCGCGTGGAAATATGTCACATCGAATCTAATCAAATAGATTAGGGAAGGGTAGGGGGGGCGGGTGGGTAGAATAGAACAGAATAGTACAGAATAGAATATAGTACAGTAGGGTAGAGTAGAGAGAGTAAAGCAGACAAGAGTAGAGCAGAGTAGAATTGAGTCAAATAGAGTCAAAGAGTGCAGGATATAGCTGAATAGAGCCAATTCTGGCCGAATCGAGTCAAATGGAAACAAAACGAGATGAATCACACCGAATTGCTTCGAATCGCATCCAATCGAATAGATTAGAGTATCGTAGGGTAGAGTAGAACAGAATAGAGTAGAATAGCGTAGAATGGAGAAGAGTGGAGTCAAATGGAGTCGAACAGAGACAAATAGAGTAGAAAAGGGTCGAATCGAGCCAAATAGGGCCGAATAAGGCTGAACCGAGTGGAAACGAGCTGAATTGAAGCGATTCGAGCCAAATCGAGCTGAATCGAGCTGATGTTGCGGAATCGAGCCGACTCAAGCGTGATGGTGTCCGGTCGCATCGAAATGCTTTGAATCGAATCAAATGGAATCGATTAGAATAGGTTAGGGTAGGGTAGTTTATGATAGGAAGACTAGGGTAGATGCAAGTAGACTACATTAGAGTAGACAAGAGAAGGCTAGAGTAGAAGCCTAGACTAGTAAGCTGGACTAGTCAGCTAGACTAGTGGCATAGAGCAGTAGCCTAGACAACTAGTCTTGAAGAGTACCCTAAGTCAGTAATCTGAACGAGTACCCTTGCCTGAACTCTTAGCCTAATCTAGTACCCTTGCCTTAACTAGTAGTCCTAACAAGTACCCTTGCCTTAACCAGTAGTCTTCACTAGTACCCTTGCCTTCACTAGTAGTATGTCCTTAACAAGTAGCCTGAGATGGTACCCTTGCCTTAACCAGTACCCTCAACAAGTACCCATGCCTTAACTAGTAGCCTGGCCTTAACTAGTACCCTGGCCTTAACTAGTAGCCTGAACTAGTACACTTGCCTTAAGGAGTACCCTTGCCCGAACTACTCCCCTTAATTAGGACCCTTATTGAGTAACCCTAAGTAGTAGAGTATGGTACGGTGGGGTAGCATAGGGTAGGGAAGCATACGGTGGAACAGAGAAAACAGAAGGAAATAGAATAGAACAGCATAGGTCAGGGTAGGTTAGCTTAGTGTAGGGTATGGTAGAGTAGCATAGGATGGAATAGAGAAAATAGAAAAGGAGACTAGAAAAGAGCAGACTAGATTAGGATAGGCTAGGGTGGGGGAGGGTTTTGTAGAATACAGTAGTGTAGAATGGAATAGAATGGTGTGGAATGGAGTCAAATGGATTCGAACACAGATGCAGAGAGTAGAAAAGAGTTGAATAGAGCCGAATAACGCTGAATAGGACCACATATGGCCAAAATGAGCCGAATCGAGTCGAGTCGACCAGATTCGGGATGAATGGAGCCTAGTGGAGCTCAAATGAGCCAAATAGAGACAAACTGAACCCAGCAAAATCGAGCCAAGACACACTTAATTGCATCCTATTGCATCGGATCTCGTCGAATTCCATCAAATCCCACCAAAACGCATCAAATCTCGCGGAATCTCACCGAATCCCGTCGAATTGTCTCAAATCGGGTCGAATGGTGTCAAACTGAATGGAATCGAATTAAATTGAATAGATTAGAGTAGTGTAGGTTAGACTGGGATTCAGTAGGGAAGGGCACAGAAGAATAGAATAGAGTAGAACAGAAGAGAATACCAAGAGTAGAATGGAGTAGAGTTGAGTAGAGTGGAATAGTCAGAGTCGGGTAGTGCAGAATATAGATGAATAGATCCAATTCAAGCCCAATCGATTCGAATGGAGAGGAAAGGAGACAAATCGTGATGAATCGAATCGATTAGAATAGATTAGAGTAGAGTAGGCTAGAACAGAATAGAATAGAGTAGAAAAGAGTAGAATGGTGTGGAAGGGAGTTGAATGGAGCCAAATAGAGACAAATAAAGTAGAAAGGGTTGAGTAGAGCTGAACAGGGCTGAATAAGGTTCACTCGAGCCTAATTATGCTGAATTGAGCAGAATCGAGACGAATTGACCCAATTCAAGCCAAATAGAGCTAAATCGAGCCGATTCAAGCCTAATCACATGGAATCGCGTCGAAATGCGTTGAATCGAATAGATTAGAGTAGAGGAGGGTACGGCAGGAGAGGCTAGACTACAACACAACACAACACAATAGAAAGAAGAGAATAGAATTAAGTAGAGTCGGGTCCAGTAGAATAGAGTCAAATTGAGCTGAAGAGAGCCGAAAAGAGCCAAACAGAGCTGAATACAGCCGAATTGACCAAATTCAAGGTGAATCGAGATGAATCATGTCGAGTCGTTTGAAACGTGTCGAATCGAATCAAATAGATTAGTGTGGGGAAGGTAAGGTTAGGGTAGGGTAGAGAAGAATAGAATAGAGTAGAATAGAACAGAACAGAAAGAATCGAGTAGACTAGAGTCAAATAGAGTCGAATACTGCCAAAAAGAGCCGAATAGAGTGGAAAAGAGCCGAATAGAACCGAATCGAGTTTAATGGAGCAGAAAGGAGATGAATCGAGCCCATATGACCCGAATCAGGTCGAATCCCATTCAAGTGTGTCGAATAGCATAGAACAGATTACGGTAGGCTAAGTTAGGGTAGGGTAGGGTAGAATAGAGTGCAGTAGAACAGAAGAGAACAGAACTGAAAGAATAGGGTCGAGACGAGCAGAGTATAGAAGAGTAGAGTAGAGCAGAGTCAAACATTGTCGAATAGGGCCAAATAGAGCCCAAAAGAGCTAAATGGATAGAAACCAAGAGGAATCACACCGAATCCCGTGGAATCGTGCCGTATCGCGTCGAATCCCGTCGAATTGCATTGAATCTGATCAATTCCAATCCAATCCAATCCAATCAATTAGAATAGACTAGAGTAGGGTAGAGTACAATACAATACAGTAGAGAATAGTTTAGGATGGAGTAGAATGGTGCAGCATGGAGTCGAGTGGAGTCGAAAAGAGATAATAGAGTTGAGTAGAGTCTAATAGAGCCGAATCGAGCTGAATAGAGCCTATTCGAGCTGACTAGAGCCGAATGGAGCCGATTAGAGCTGAATCGAACCGATTTGAGCCGATTGGGGATGAATGGAGTGGAAAGGAGCCAATTTGAGCCGAATCGCATGGAGATGCGTGGAATCGAATCCAGTAGAATAGATTAGATTAGGGTAGGATGGAATAGAGTAGACTTGAACACAGTAGAAGAGAATGGAAAGGATACAATAGAATAGAGTAGAAAAGGGTAGAGCAGAGCAGAATAGTGTAGAGTAGAAGAGAGTAGAGTAGAACAGAGTCGAATCAAGCTGAATGGAGACGAAACGAGACAAATCGCGTCGAATGGCGTCGAATCCCATCGAATCAATTACAGTAGGGAAGAGTAGAAGAGCGTAGAATGGAGTAGAATGGTGTGCAATGGAATCGAGTAGAGTAGAAAAGAGCTGAAGAGAGCCGAAGAGGGCCAGAGAGGGCCAAATCGAGCTGAATTGAGAGAAATCGAGCCGAATCCAGTGAATCGAGCCTAACGGAGCCAAATCGAGCCTAATCGAGCTGAATCGACACTATTCGAGACAAATGGAGCCGAATGGACATGAATCACACCGATTCGGCCCCTAGTCGCGTCAAAATTTCTCGAATTCAATTGAATAGACTAGAGTAGGGGAGGTTCGGGTAGGCTAGAGTAGGGTAGAATAGAGTAGAATAGAATAAAACAGAACAGAACACAACAAAATAGAACAGAACAACACAGAACGAATACAGAAAAGAGTAGGCTAGAGTAGAGTAGAGGGGAATAGAGTAGAATAGATTTGAACAGAGCCAAATCGAGCCGAATCACGTTGAAATGGGTTGAATCAAATCCAATCAAGTGGATTACAATACCTTAGAGTTGGGTAGCATAGGGTAGGGTAGAATAGAGTAGAATAGTACAGAACAGAGTAGAAACAATACAATAGAGTAGAGAAGAGTAGAATAGAGCTGAATAGAGCCAAATGCAGACAAAATGAGAGGAACCGTGTAGAAGCAAGTAGAGTAAATTAGAGTGGTGTTGGGTAGGGTAGAGCAGAATAGAGTAGAATAGTGTAGAATAGTGTGGAATGAATAGAATGGAGTAGAATGGAGTCAAATAGAAACGAATAGAGTAGAAAAGAGTCGAATAGAGCAGAATAGGGCCGAAGAAGGCCAAATCGAGCAGATTCGAAGCGATTGAAGCCAAAACAAGCTGAATGGAGCCTAACTGAGCCGAATAGAGCCAAATCGAGCCGATTCAAGCTTCATCGCCTCGAATCGCGTTCAACGCGTCAAATCCAATCCAGACGTATAGATTAGAGAAGGGGAGGGGAGGGGAGGGGAGGGGAGAATAGAACAGAGTAGAGTGGAATAGAAGAGATTAGAACAGAACAGAAGGAATAGAATCGAGTAGAATCGAGTGGAAAAGAGTAGAGTCGAATACAGTCGAATAGAGCCAAATAAGCTGAATAGAGACGAATGGAGCTGAATACAGCCGAAAAGAGCTGTATACTGCCGAATCACACCTAATCGAGCGGAATCAAGCAGAATCGCACTGACTGTCACCGAACAGCGTCGAATCGAATCAGGTCGAATCGAGTCGAGTCACATCGTTTTGAATCAAACAAGGTCAAATCGCTTCATATCGTGTCGAATCCCATCGAATCATGTCGAATAACTTCGAATTGCGTCAAACCTCAGAGAATCCTACTGAATCACGTCGAGTCGCATGGAATCTCATCAAATCCCTTCAGATTTGCCGAATCCAGTCAAGTCCTATCAAATCGCTTTGCACGGAATCGAATTGAATCCAATAGATTAAAGTAGGGTAGGTTCGGGTGGGGTGCCGTTGGGTCGGGTAGGGTAGAATAGAATAGGAGAGAATAGAACAGAACAGAAAGAATACAACAGAATAGAATAGAGTCAAAGAGAGAGAACATAGCCGAATTGAGCCGAGTGGAGACAAAACGAGACGAATCACGTCCGGTTGCTTCGAATCGCGGCAAATCAAATCGAATCGATTAGAAGAGATTAGGGTAGGGAAGGGTAGAATAGAAGAGAGGAAAATAGTGAGGAATGGAGTTGAACGGAGTCCAATAGAGACGGATAGATATGAATAGAGTACAAAAGAGTCTAATAGAGCAGAATAGGGCCGAATAGGCCCAAATAAGGCCTAATTGAGCAGAATCCAGCAGAATCGATGGAATTCGAGCCTAATCGAGCCGAATGGAGTGAAATGGAGCCAAGTCGAGCCGAATAGAGCCGATTCGAACTGAATCGAGCTGATTCAAGCCTAATCGCGTCAAATCGCGTGGAAATACGTCACATCGAATCTAATCAAATAGATTAGGGAAGGGTAGGGGAGGGGCGGGTGGGTAGAATAGAACAGAATAGTACAGAATAGAATATAGTACAGTAGGGTAGAGTAGAGAGAGTAAAGCAGACAAGAGTAGAGCAGAGCAGAATTGAGTCAAATAGAGTCAAAGAGTGCAGGATATAGCTGAATAGAGCCAATTCTGGCCGAATCGAGTCAAATGGAAACAAAACGAGATGAATCACACCGAATTGCTTCCAATCGCATCCAATCGAATAGATTAGAGTATTGTAGGGTAGAGTAGAACAGAATAGCGTAGAATGGAGAAGAGTGGAGTCAAATGGAGTCGAACAGAGACAAATAGAGTACAAAAGAGTCGAATCGAGCCAAATAGGGCCGAATATGGCTGAACCGAGTGGAAACGAGCTGAATTGAAGCGATTTGAGCCAAATCGAGCTGAATCGCGCTGATGTTGCAGAATCGAGCCGACTCAAGCGTGATGGTGTCCGGTCGCATCGAAATGCTTTGAATCGAATCAAATGGAATCGATTAGAATAGGTTAGGGTAGGGTAGTTTATGATAGGAAGACTAGGGTAGATGCAAGTAGACTACATTAGAGTAGGCAAGAGAAGGCTAGAGTAGAAGCCTAGACTAGTAAGCTGGACTAGTCAGCTAGACTAGTGGCATAGAGCAGTAGCCTAGACAACTAGTCTTGAAGAGTACCCTAAGTCAGTAATCTGAACGAGTACCCTTGCCTGAACTCTTAGCCTAATCTAGTACCCTTGCCTTAACTAGTAGTCCTAACAAGTACCCTTGCCTTAACCAGTAGTCTTCACTAGTACCCTTGCCTTCACTAGTAGTATGTCCTTAACAAGTAGCCTGAACTGGTACCCTTGCCTTAACCAGTACCCTCAACAAGGACCCATGCCTTAACTAGAAGCCTGGACTTAACTAGTGCCCTGCCCATAAGTAGTAGCCTGAACTAGTACCCTTGCCTTAAGGAGTACCCTTGCCCGAACTACTCCCCTTAATTAGGACCCTTATTGAGTAACCCTAAGTAGTAGAGTATGGTACGGTGGGGTAGCATAGGGTAGGGAAGCATACGGTGGAACAGAGAAAACAGAAGGAAATAGAATAGAACAGCATAGGTCAGGGTAGGTTAGCTTAGTGTAGGGTATGGTAGAGTAGCATAGGATGGAATAGAGAAAATAGAAAAGGAGACTAGAAAAGAGCAGACTAGATTAGGATAGGCTAGGGTGGGGGAGGGTTTTGTAGAATACAGTAGTGTAGAATGGAATAGAATGGTGTGGAATGGAGTCAAATGGATTCGAACACAGATGCAGAGAGTAGAAAAGAGTTGAATAGAGCCGAATAACGCTGAATAGGACCACATATGGCCAAAATGAGCCGAATCGAGTCGAGTCGACCAGATTCGGGATGAATGGAGCCTAGTGGAGCTGAAATGAGCCAAATAGAGACAAACTGAACCCAGCAAAATCGAGCCAAGACACACTTAATTGCATCCTATTGCATCGGATCTCGTCGAATTCCATCAAATCCCACCAAAACGCATCAAATCTCGCGGAATCTCACCGAATCCCGTCGAATTGTCTCAAATCGGGTCGAATGGTGTCAAACTGAATGGAATCGAATTAAATTGAATAGATTAGAGTAGTGTAGGTTAGACTGGGATTCAGTAGGGAAGGGCACAGAAGAATAGAATAGAGTAGAACAGAAGAGAATACCAAGAGTAGAATGGAGTAGAGTTGAGTAGAGTGGAATAGTCAGAGTCGGGTAGTGCAGAATATAGATGAATAGATCCAATTCAAGCCCAATCGATTCGAATGGAGAGGAAAGGAGACAAATCGTGATGAATCGAATCGATTAGAATAGATTAGAGTAGAGTAGGCTAGAACAGAATAGAATAGAGTAGAAAAGAGTAGAATGGTGTGGAAGGGAGTTGAATGGAGCCAAATAGAGACAAATAAAGTAGAAAGGGTTGAGTAGAGCTGAACAGGGCTGAATAAGGTTCACTCGAGCCTAATTATGCTGAATTGAGCAGAATCGAGACGAATTGACCCAATTCAAGCCAAATAGAGCTAAATCGAGCCGATTCAAGCCTAATCACATGGAATCGCGTCGAAATGCGTTGAATCGAATAGATTAGAGTAGAGGAGGGTACGGCAGGAGAGGCTAGACTACAACACAACACAACACAATAGAAAGAAGAGAATAGAATTAAGTAGAGTCGGGTCCAGTAGAATAGAGTCAAATTGAGCTGAAGAGAGCCGAAAAGAGCCAAACAGAGCTGAATACAGCCGAATTGACCAAATTCAAGGTGAATCGAGATGAATCATGTCGAGTCGTTTGAAACGTGTCGAATCGAATCAAATAGATTAGTGTGGGGAAGGTAAGGTTAGGGTAGGGTAGAGAAGAATAGAATAGAGTAGAATAGAACAGAACAGAAAGAATCGAGTAGACTAGAGTCAAATAGAGTCGAATACTGCCAAAAAGAGCCGAATAGAGTGGAAAAGAGCCGAATAGAACCGAATCGAGTTTAATGGAGCAGAAAGGAGATGAATCGAGCCCATATGACCCGAATCAGGTCGAATCCCATTCAAGTGTGTCGAATAGCATAGAACAGATTACGGTAGGCTAAGTTAGGGTAGGGTAGGGTAGAATAGAGTGCAGTAGAACAGAAGAGAACAGAACTGAAAGAATAGGGTCGAGACGAGCAGAGTATAGAAGAGTAGAGTAGAGCAGAGTCAAACATTGTCGAATAGGGCCAAATAGAGCCCAAAAGAGCTAAATGGATAGAAACCAAGAGGAATCACACCGAATCCCGTGGAATCGTGCCGTATCGCGTCGAATCCCGTCGAATTGCATTGAATCTGATCAATTCCAATCCAATCCAATCCAATCAATTAGAATAGACTAGAGTAGGGTAGAGTACAATACAATACAGTAGAGAATAGTTTAGGATGGAGTAGAATGGTGCAGCATGGAGTCGAGTGGAGTCGAAAAGAGATAATAGAGTTGAGTAGAGTCTAATAGAGCCGAATCGAGCTGAATAGAGCCTATTCGAGCTGACTAGAGCCGAATGGAGCCGATTAGAGCTGAATCGAACCGATTTGAGCCGATTGGGGATGAATGGAGTGGAAAGGAGCCAATTTGAGCCGAATCGCATGGAGATGCGTGGAATCGAATCCAGTAGAATAGATTAGATTAGGGTAGGATGGAATAGAGTAGACTTGAACACAGTAGAAGAGAATGGAAAGGATACAATAGAATAGAGTAGAAAAGGGTAGAGCAGAGCAGAATAGTGTAGAGTAGAAGAGAGTAGAGTAGAACAGAGTCGAATCAAGCTGAATGGAGACGAAACGAGACAAATCGCGTCGAATGGCGTCGAATCCCATCGAATCAATTACAGTAGGGAAGAGTAGAAGAGCGTAGAATGGAGTAGAATGGTGTGCAATGGAATCGAGTAGAGTAGAAAAGAGCTGAAGAGAGCCGAAGAGGGCCAGAGAGGGCCAAATCGAGCTGAATTGAGAGAAATCGAGCCGAATCCAGTGAATCGAGCCTAACGGAGCCAAATCGAGCCTAATCGAGCTGAATCGACACTATTCGAGACAAATGGAGCCGAATGGACATGAATCACACCGATTCGGCCCCTAGTCACGTCAAAATTTCTCGAATTCAATTGAATAGACTAGAGTAGGGGAGGTTCGGGTAGGCTAGAGTAGGGTAGAATAGAGTAGAATAGAATAAAACAGAACAGAACACAACAAAATAGAACAGAACAACACAGAACGAATACAGAAAAGAGTAGGCTAGAGTAGAGTAGAGGGGAATAGAGTAGAGTAGAATAGATTTGAACAGAGCCAAATCGAGCCGAATCACGTTGAAATGGGTTGAATCAAATCCAATCAAGTGGATTACAATACCTTAGAGTTGGGTAGCATAGGGTAGGGTAGAATAGAGTAGAATAGTACAGAACAGAGTAGAAACAATACAATAGAGTAGAGAAGAGTAGAATAGAGCTGAATAGAGCCAAATGCAGACAAAATGAGAGGAACCGTGTAGAAGCAAGTAGAGTAAATTAGAGTGGTGTTGGGTAGGGTAGAGCAGAATAGAGTAGAATAGTGTAGAATAGTGTGGAATGAATAGAATGGAGTAGAATGGAGTCAAATAGAAACGAATAGAGTAGAAAAGAGTCGAATAGAGCAGAATAGGGCCGAAGAAGGCCAAATCGAGCAGATTCGAAGCGATTGAAGCCAAAACAAGCTGAATGGAGCCTAACTGAGCCGAATAGAGCCAAATCGAGCCGATTCAAGCTTCATCGCCTCGAATCGCGTTCAACGCGTCAAATCCAATCCAGACGTATAGATTAGAGAAGGGGAGGGGAGGGGAGGGGAGGGGAGAATAGAACAGAGTAGAGTGGAATAGAAGAGATTAGAACAGAACAGAAGGAATAGAATCGAGTAGAATCGAGTGGAAAAGAGTAGAGTCGAATACAGTCGAATAGAGCCAAATAAGCTGAATAGAGACGAATGGAGCTGAATACAGCCGAAAAGAGCTGTATACTGCCGAATCACACCTAATCGAGCGGAATCAAGCAGAATCGCACTGACTGTCACCGAACAGCTTCGAATCGAATCAGGTCGAATCGAGTCGAGTCACATCGTTTTGAATCAAACAAGGTCAAATCGCTTCATATCGTGTCGAATCCCATCGAATCATGTCGAATAACTTCGAATTGCGTCAAACCTCAGAGAATCCTACTGAATCACGTCGAGTCGCATGGAATCTCATCAAATCCCTTCAGATTTGCCGAATCCAGTCAAGTCCTATCAAATCGCTTTGCACGGAATCGAATTGAATCCAATAGATTAAAGTAGGGTAGGTTCGGGTGGGGTGCCGTTGGGTCGGGTAGGGTAGAATAGAATAGGAGAGAATAGAACAGAACAGAAAGAATACAACAGAATAGAATAGAGTCAAAGAGAGAGAACATAGCCGAATTGAGCCGAGTGGAGACAAAACGAGACGAATCACGTCCGGTTGCTTCGAATCGCGGCAAATCAAATCGAATCGATTAGAAGAGATTAGGGTAGGGAAGGGTAGAATAGAAGAGAGGAAAATAGTGAGGAATGGAGTTGAACGGAGTCCAATAGAGACGGATAGATATGAATAGAGTACAAAAGAGTCTAATAGAGCAGAATAGGGCCGAATAGGCCCAAATAAGGCCTAATTGAGCAGAATCCAGCAGAATCGATGGAATTCGAGCCTAATCGAGCCGAATGGAGTGAAATGGAGCCAAGTCGAGCCGAATAGAGCCGATTCGAACTGAATCGAGCTGATTCAAGCCTAATCGCGTCAAATCGCGTGGAAATACGTCACATCGAATCTAATCAAATAGATTAGGGAAGGGTAGGGGAGGGGCGGGTGGGTAGAATAGAACAGAATAGTACAGAATAGAATATAGTACAGTAGGGTAGAGTAGAGAGAGTAAAGCAGACAAGAGTAGAGCAGAGTAGAATTGAGTCAAATAGAGTCAAAGAGTGCAGGATATAGCTGAATAGAGCCAATTCTGGCCGAATCGAGTCAAATGGAAACAAAACGAGATGAATCACACCGAATTGCTTCCAATCGAATAGATTAGAGTATTGTAGGGTAGAGTAGAACAGAATAGCGTAGAATGGAGAAGAGTGGAGTCAAATGGAGTCGAACAGAGACAAATAGAGTACAAAAGAGTCGAATCGAGCCAAATAGGGCCGAATATGGCTGAACCGAGTGGAAACGAGCTGAATTGAAGCGATTTGAGCCAAATCGAGCTGAATCGCGCTGATGTTGCAGAATCGAGCCGACTCAAGCGTGATGGTGTCCGGTCGCATCGAAATGCTTTGAATCGAATCAAATGGAATCGATTAGAATAGGTTAGGGTAGGGTAGTTTATGATAGGAAGACTAGGGTAGATGCAAGTAGACTACATTAGAGTAGGCAAGAGAAGGCTAGAGTAGAAGCCTAGACTAGTAAGCTGGACTAGTCAGCTAGACTAGTGGCATAGAGCAGTAGCCTAGACAACTAGTCTTGAAGAGTACCCTAAGTCAGTAATCTGAACGAGTACCCTTGCCTGAACTCTTAGCCTAATCTAGTACCCTTGCCTTAACTAGTAGTCCTAACAAGTACCCTTGCCTTAACCAGTAGTCTTCACTAGTACCCTTGCCTTCACTAGTAGTATGTCCTTAACAAGTAGCCTGAACTGGTACCCTTGCCTTAACCAGTACCCTCAACAAGGACCCATGCCTTAACTAGAAGCCTGGACTTAACTAGTGCCCTGCCCATAAGTAGTAGCCTGAACTAGTACCCTTGCCTTAAGGAGTACCCTTGCCCGAACTACTCCCCTTAATTAGGACCCTTATTGAGTAACCCTAAGTAGTAGAGTATGGTACGGTGGGGTAGCATAGGGTAGGGAAGCATACGGTGGAACAGAGAAAATAGAAGGAAATAGAATAGAACAGCACAGGTCAGGGTAGGTTAGCTTAGTCTAGGATACAGTAGAGTAGCATAGGATGGAATAGAGAAAATAGAAAAGGAGACTAGAAAAGAGCAGACTAGATTAGGATAGGCTAGGGTGGGGGAGGGTTTTGTAGAATACAGTAGTGTAGAATGGAATAGAATGGTGTGGAATGGAGTCAAATGGATTCGAACACAGATGCAGAGAGTAGAAAAGAGTTGAATAGAGCCGAATAACGCTGAATAGGACCACATATGGCCAAAATGAGCCGAATCGAGTCGAGTAGACCAGATTCGGGATGAATGGAGCCTAGTGGAGCTGAAACGAGCCAAATAGAGACAAACTGAACCCAGCAAAATCGAGCCAAGACACACTTAATTGCATCCTATTGCATCGGATCTCGTCGAATTCCATCAAATCCCACCAAAACGCATCAAATCTCGCGGAATCTCACCGAATCCCGTCGAATTGTCTCAAATCGGGTCGAATGGTGTCAAACTGAATGGAATCGAATTAAATTGAATAGATTAGAGTAGTGTAGGTTAGACTGGGATTCAGTAGGGAAGGGCACAGAAGAATAGAATAGAGTAGAACAGAAGAGAATACCAAGAGTAGAATGGAGTAGAGTTGAGTAGAGTGGAATAGTCAGAGTCGGGTAGTGCAGAATATAGATGAATAGATCCAATTCAAGCCCAATCGATTCGAATGGAGAGGAAAGGAGACAAATCGTGATGAATCGAATCGATTAGAATAGATTAGAGTAGAGTAGGCTAGAACAGAATAGAATAGAGTAGAAAAGAGTAGAATGCTGTGGAAGGGAGTTGAATGGAGCCAAATAGAGACAAATAAAGTAGAAAGGGTTGAGTAGAGCTGAACAGGGCTGAATAAGGTTCACTCGAGCCTAATTATGCTGAATTGAGCAGAATCGAGACGAATTGACCCAATTCAAGCCAAATAGAGCTAAATCGAGCCGATTCAAGCCTAATCACATGGAATCGCGTCGAAATGCGTTGAATCGAATAGATTAGAGTAGAGGAGGGTACGGCAGGAGAGGCTAGACTACAACACAACACAACACAATAGAAAGAAGAGAATAGAATTAAGTAGAGTCGGGTCCAGTAGAATAGAGTCAAATTGAGCTGAAGAGAGCCGAAAAGAGCCAAACAGAGCTGAATACAGCCGAATTGACCAAATTCAAGGTGAATCGAGATGAATCATGTCGAGTCGTTTGAAACGTGTCGAATCGAATCAAATAGATTAGTGTGGGGAAGGTAAGGTTAGGGTAGGGTAGAGAAGAATAGAATAGAGTAGAATAGAACAGAACAGAAAGAATCGAGTAGACTAGAGTCAAATAGAGTCGAATACTGCCAAAAAGAGCCGAATAGAGTGGAAAAGAGCCGAATAGAACCGAATCGAGTTTAATGGAGCAGAAAGGAGATGAATCGAGCCCATATGACCCGAATCAGGTCGAATCCCATTCAAGTGTGTCGAATAGCATAGAACAGATTACGGTAGGCTAAGTTAGGGTAGGGTAGGGTAGAATAGAGTGCAGTAGAACAGAACAGAACAGAACTGAAAGAATAGGGTCGAGACGAGCAGAGTATAGAAGAGTAGAGTAGAGCAGAGTCAAACATTGTCGAATAGGGCCAAATAGAGCCCAAAAGAGCTAAATGGATAGAAACCAAGAGGAATCACACCGAATCCCGTGGAATCGTGCCGTATCGCGTCGAATCCCGTCGAATTGCATTGAATCTGATCAATTCCAATCCAATCCAATCCAATCAATTAGAATAGACTAGAGTAGGGTAGAGTACAATACAATACAGTAGAGAATAGTTTAGGATGGAGTAGAATGGTGTAGCATGGAGTCGAGTGGAGTCGAAAAGAGATAATAGAGTTGAGTAGAGTCTAATAGAGCCGAATCGAGCTGAATAGAGCCTATTCGAGCTGACTAGAGCCGAATGGAGCCGATTAGAGCTGAATCGAACCGATTTGAGCCGATTGGGGATGAATGGAGTGGAAAGGAGCCAATTTGAGCCGAATCGCATGGAGATGCGTGGAATCGAATCCAGTAGAATAGATTAGATTAGGGTAGGATGGAATAGAGTAGACTTGAACACAGTAGAAGAGAATGGAAAGGATACAATAGAATAGAGTAGAAAAGGGTAGAGCAGAGCAGAATAGTGTAGAGTAGAAGAGAGTAGAGTAGAACAGAGTCGAATCAAGCTGAATGGAGACGAAACGAGACAAATCGCGTCGAATGGCGTCGAATCCCATCGAATCAATTACAGTAGGGAAGAGTAGAAGAGCGTAGAATGGAGTAGAATGGTGTGCAATGGAATCGAGTAGAGTAGAAAAGAGCTGAAGAGAGCCGAAGAGGGCCAGAGAGGGCCAAATCGAGCTGAACTGAGAGAAATCGAGCCGAATCCAGTGAATCGAGCCTAACGGAGCCAAATCGAGCCTAATCGAGCTGAATCGACACTATTCGAGACAAATGGAGCCGAATGGACATGAATCACACCGATTCGGCCCCTAGTCACGTCAAAATTTCTCGAATTCAATTGAATAGACTAGAGTAGGGGAGGTTCGGGTAGGCTAGAGTAGGGTAGAATAGAGTAGAATAGAATAAAACAGAACAGAACACAACAAAATAGAACAGAACAACACAGAACGAATACAGAAAAGAGTAGGCTAGAGTAGAGTAGAGGGGAATAGAGTAGAGTAGAATAGATTTGAACAGAGCCAAATCGAGCCGAATCACGTTGAAATGGGTTGAATCAAATCCAATCAAGTGGATTACAATACCTTAGAGTTGGGTAGCATAGGGTAGGGTAGAATAGAGTAGAATAGTACAGAACAGAGTAGAAACAATACAATAGAGTAGAGAAGAGTAGAATAGAGCTGAATAGAGCCAAATGCAGACAAAATGAGAGGAACCGTGTAGAAGCAAGTAGAGTAAATTAGAGTGGTGTTGGGTAGGGTAGAGCAGAATAGAGTAGAATAGTGTAGAATAGTGTGGAATGAATAGAATGGAGTAGAATGGAGTCAAATAGAAACGAATAGAGTAGAAAAGAGTCGAATAGAGCAGAATAGGGCCGAAGAAGGCCAAATCGAGCAGATTCGAAGCGATTGAAGCCAAAACAAGCTGAATGGAGCCTAACTGAGCCGAATAGAGCCAAATCGAGCCGATTCAAGCTTCATCGCCTCGAATCGCGTTCAACGCGTCAAATCCAATCCCGACGTATAGATTAGAGAAGGGGAGGGGAGGGGAGGGGAGGGGAGAATAGAACAGAGTAGAGTGGAATAGAAGAGATTAGAACAGAACAGAAGGAATAGAATCGAGTAGAATCGAGTGGAAAAGAGTAGAGTCGAATACAGTCGAATAGAGCCAAATAAGCTGAATAGAGACGAATGGAGCTGAATACAGCCGAAAAGAGCTGTATACTGCCGAATCACACCTAATCGAGCGGAATCAAGCAGAATCGCACTGACTGTCACCGAACAGCGTCGAATCGAATCAGGTCGAATCGAGTCGAGTCACATCGTTTTGAATCAAACAAGGTCAAATCGCTTCATATCGTGTCGAATCCCATCGAATCATGTCGAATAACTTCGAATTGCGTCAAACCTCAGAGAATCCTACTGAATCACGTCGAGTCGCATGGAATCTCATCAAATCCCTTCAGATTTGCCGAATCCAGTCAAGTCCTATCAAATCGCTTTGCACGGAATCGAATTGAATCCAATAGATTAAAGTAGGGTAGGTTCGGGTGGGGTGCCGTTGGGTCGGGTAGGGTAGAATAGAATAGGAGAGAATAGAACAGAACAGAAAGAATACAACAGAATAGAATAGAGTCAAAGAGAGAGAACATAGCCGAATTGAGCCGAGTGGAGACAAAACGAGACGAATCACGTCCGGTTGCTTCGAATCGCGGCAAATCAAATCGAATCGATTAGAAGAGATTAGGGTAGGGAAGGGTAGAATAGAAGAGAGGAAAATAGTGAGGAATGGAGTTGAACGGAGTCCAATAGAGACGGATAGATATGAATAGAGTACAAAAGAGTCTAATAGAGCAGAATAGGGCCGAATAGGCCCAAATAAGGCCTAATTGAGCAGAATCCAGCAGAATCGATGGAATTCGAGCCTAATCGAGCCGAATGGAGTGAAATGGAGCCAAGTCGAGCCGAATAGAGCCGATTCGAACTGAATCGAGCTGATTCAAGCCTAATCGCGTCAAATCGCGTGGAAATACGTCACATCGAATCTAATCAAATAGATTAGGGAAGGGTAGGGGAGGGGCGGGTGGGTAGAATAGAACAGAATAGTACAGAATAGAATATAGTACAGTAGGGTAGAGTAGAGAGAGTAAAGCAGACAAGAGTAGAGCAGAGCAGAATTGAGTCAAATAGAGTCAAAGAGTGCAGGATATAGCTGAATAGAGCCAATTCTGGCCGAATCGAGTCAAATGGAAACAAAACGAGATGAATCACACCGAATTGCTTCCAATCGCATCCAATCGAATAGATTAGAGTATTGTAGGGTAGAGTAGAACAGAATAGCGTAGAATGGAGAAGAGTGGAGTCAAATGGAGTCGAACAGAGACAAATAGAGTACAAAAGAGTCGAATCGAGCCAAATAGGGCCGAATATGGCTGAACCGAGTGGAAACGAGCTGAATTGAAGCGATTTGAGCCAAATCGAGCTGAATCGCGCTGATGTTGCAGAATCGAGCCGACTCAAGCGTGATGGTGTCCGGTCGCATCGAAATGCTTTGAATCGAATCAAATGGAATCGATTAGAATAGGTTAGGGTAGGGTAGTTTATGATAGGAAGACTAGGGTAGATGCAAGTAGACTACATTAGAGTAGGCAAGAGAAGGCTAGAGTAGAAGCCTAGACTAGTAAGCTGGACTAGTCAGCTAGACTAGTGGCATAGAGCAGTAGCCTAGACAACTAGTCTTGAAGAGTACCCTAAGTCAGTAATCTGAACGAGTACCCTTGCCTGAACTCTTAGCCTAATCTAGTACCCTTGCCTTAACTAGTAGTCCTAACAAGTACCCTTGCCTTAACCAGTAGTCTTCACTAGTACCCTTGCCTTCACTAGTAGTATGTCCTTAACAAGTAGCCTGAACTGGTACCCTTGCCTTAACCAGTACCCTCAACAAGGACCCATGCCTTAACTAGAAGCCTGGACTTAACTAGTGCCCTGCCCATAAGTAGTAGCCTGAACTAGTACCCTTGCCTTAAGGAGTACCCTTGCCCGAACTACTCCCCTTAATTAGGACCCTTATTGAGTAACCCTAAGTAGTAGAGTATGGTACGGTGGGGTAGCATAGGGTAGGGAAGCATACGGTGGAACAGAGAAAACAGAAGGAAATAGAATAGAACAGCATAGGTCAGGGTAGGTTAGCTTAGTGTAGGGTATGGTAGAGTAGCATAGGATGGAATAGAGAAAATAGAAAAGGAGACTAGAAAAGAGCAGACTAGATTAGGATAGGCTAGGGTGGGGGAGGGTTTTGTAGAATACAGTAGTGTAGAATGGAATAGAATGGTGTGGAATGGAGTCAAATGGATTCGAACACAGATGCAGAGAGTAGAAAAGAGTTGAATAGAGCCGAATAACGCTGAATAGGACCACATATGGCCAAAATGAGCCGAATCGAGTCGAGTCGACCAGATTCGGGATGAATGGAGCCTAGTGGAGCTGAAATGAGCCAAATAGAGACAAACTGAACCCAGCAAAATCGAGCCAAGACACACTTAATTGCATCCTATTGCATCGGATCTCGTCGAATTCCATCAAATCCCACCAAAACGCATCAAATCTCGCGGAATCTCACCGAATCCCGTCGAATTGTCTCAAATCGGGTCGAATGGTGTCAAACTGAATGGAATCGAATTAAATTGAATAGATTAGAGTAGTGTAGGTTAGACTGGGATTCAGTAGGGAAGGGCACAGAAGAATAGAATAGAGTAGAACAGAAGAGAATACCAAGAGTAGAATGGAGTAGAGTTGAGTAGAGTGGAATAGTCAGAGTCGGGTAGTGCAGAATATAGATGAATAGATCCAATTCAAGCCCAATCGATTCGAATGGAGAGGAAAGGAGACAAATCGTGATGAATCGAATCGATTAGAATAGATTAGAGTAGAGTAGGCTAGAACAGAATAGAATAGAGTAGAAAAGAGTAGAATGGTGTGGAAGGGAGTTGAATGGAGCCAAATAGAGACAAATAAAGTAGAAAGGGTTGAGTAGAGCTGAACAGGGCTGAATAAGGTTCACTCGAGCCTAATTATGCTGAATTGAGCAGAATCGAGACGAATTGACCCAATTCAAGCCAAATAGAGCTAAATCGAGCCGATTCAAGCCTAATCACATGGAATCGCGTCGAAATGCGTTGAATCGAATAGATTAGAGTAGAGGAGGGTACGGCAGGAGAGGCTAGACTACAACACAACACAACACAATAGAAAGAAGAGAATAGAATTAAGTAGAGTCGGGTCCAGTAGAATAGAGTCAAATTGAGCTGAAGAGAGCCGAAAAGAGCCAAACAGAGCTGAATACAGCCGAATTGACCAAATTCAAGGTGAATCGAGATGAATCATGTCGAGTCGTTTGAAACGTGTCGAATCGAATCAAATAGATTAGTGTGGGGAAGGTAAGGTTAGGGTAGGGTAGAGAAGAATAGAATAGAGTAGAATAGAACAGAACAGAAAGAATCGAGTAGACTAGAGTCAAATAGAGTCGAATACTGCCAAAAAGAGCCGAATAGAGTGGAAAAGAGCCGAATAGAACCGAATCGAGTTTAATGGAGCAGAAAGGAGATGAATCGAGCCCATATGACCCGAATCAGGTCGAATCCCATTCAAGTGTGTCGAATAGCATAGAACAGATTACGGTAGGCTAAGTTAGGGTAGGGTAGGGTAGAATAGAGTGCAGTAGAACAGAAGAGAACAGAACTGAAAGAATAGGGTCGAGACGAGCAGAGTATAGAAGAGTAGAGTAGAGCAGAGTCAAACATTGTCGAATAGGGCCAAATAGAGCCCAAAAGAGCTAAATGGATAGAAACCAAGAGGAATCACACCGAATCCCGTGGAATCGTGCCGTATCGCGTCGAATCCCGTCGAATTGCATTGAATCTGATCAATTCCAATCCAATCCAATCCAATCAATTAGAATAGACTAGAGTAGGGTAGAGTACAATACAATACAGTAGAGAATAGTTTAGGATGGAGTAGAATGGTGTAGCATGGAGTCGAGTGGAGTCGAAAAGAGATAATAGAGTTGAGTAGAGTCTAATAGAGCCGAATCGAGCTGAATAGAGCCTATTCGAGCTGACTAGAGCCGAATGGAGCCGATTAGAGCTGAATCGAACCGATTTGAGCCGATTGGGGATGAATGGAGTGGAAAGGAGCCAATTTGAGCCGAATCGCATGGAGATGCGTGGAATCGAATCCAGTAGAATAGATTAGATTAGGGTAGGATGGAATAGAGTAGACTTGAACACAGTAGAAGAGAATGGAAAGGATACAATAGAATAGAGTAGAAAAGGGTAGAGCAGAGCAGAATAGTGTAGAGTAGAAGAGAGTAGAGTAGAACAGAGTCGAATCAAGCTGAATGGAGACGAAACGAGACAAATCGCGTCGAATGGCGTCGAATCCCATCGAATCAATTACAGTAGGGAAGAGTAGAAGAGCGTAGAATGGAGTAGAATGGTGTGCAATGGAATCGAGTAGAGTAGAAAAGAGCTGAAGAGAGCCGAAGAGGGCCAGAGAGGGCCAAATCGAGCTGAACTGAGAGAAATCGAGCCGAATCCAGTGAATCGAGCCTAACGGAGCCAAATCGAGCCTAATCGAGCTGAATCGACACTATTCGAGACAAATGGAGCCGAATGGACATGAATCACACCGATTCGGCCCCTAGTCACGTCAAAATTTCTCGAATTCAATTGAATAGACTAGAGTAGGGGAGGTTCGGGTAGGCTAGAGTAGGGTAGAATAGAGTAGAATAGAATAAAACAGAACAGAACACAACAAAATAGAACAGAACAACACAGAACGAATACAGAAAAGAGTAGGCTAGAGTAGAGTAGAGGGGAATAGAGTAGAGTAGAATAGATTTGAACAGAGCCAAATCGAGCCGAATCACGTTGAAATGGGTTGAATCAAATCCAATCAAGTGGATTACAATACCTTAGAGTTGGGTAGCATAGGGTAGGGTAGAATAGAGTAGAATAGTACAGAACAGAGTAGAAACAATACAATAGAGTAGAGAAGAGTAGAATAGAGCTGAATAGAGCCAAATGCAGACAAAATGAGAGGAACCGTGTAGAAGCAAGTAGAGTAAATTAGAGTGGTGTTGGGTAGGGTAGAGCAGAATAGAGTAGAATAGTGTAGAATAGTGTGGAATGAATAGAATGGAGTAGAATGGAGTCAAATAGAAACGAATAGAGTAGAAAAGAGTCGAATAGAGCAGAATAGGGCCGAAGAAGGCCAAATCGAGCAGATTCGAAGCGATTGAAGCCAAAACAAGCTGAATGGAGCCTAACTGAGCCGAATAGAGCCAAATCGAGCCGATTCAAGCTTCATCGCCTCGAATCGCGTTCAACGCGTCAAATCCAATCCAGACGTATAGATTAGAGAAGGGGAGGGGAGGGGAGGGGAGGGGAGAATAGAACAGAGTAGAGTGGAATAGAAGAGATTAGAACAGAACAGAAGGAATAGAATCGAGTAGAATCGAGTGGAAAAGAGTAGAGTCGAATACAGTCGAATAGAGCCAAATAAGCTGAATAGAGACGAATGGAGCTGAATACAGCCGAAAAGAGCTGTATACTGCCGAATCACACCTAATCGAGCGGAATCAAGCAGAATCGCACTGACTGTCACCGAACAGCTTCGAATCGAATCAGGTCGAATCGAGTCGAGTCACATCGTTTTGAATCAAACAAGGTCAAATCGCTTCATATCGTGTCGAATCCCATCGAATCATGTCGAATAACTTCGAATTGCGTCAAACCTCAGAGAATCCTACTGAATCACGTCGAGTCGCATGGAATCTCATCAAATCCCTTCAGATTTGCCGAATCCAGTCAAGTCCTATCAAATCGCTTTGCACGGAATCGAATTGAATCCAATAGATTAAAGTAGGGTAGGTTCGGGTGGGGTGCCGTTGGGTCGGGTAGGGTAGAATAGAATAGGAGAGAATAGAACAGAACAGAAAGAATACAACAGAATAGAATAGAGTCAAAGAGAGAGAACATAGCCGAATTGAGCCGAGTGGAGACAAAACGAGACGAATCACGTCCGGTTGCTTCGAATCGCGGCAAATCAAATCGAATCGATTAGAAGAGATTAGGGTAGGGAAGGGTAGAATAGAAGAGAGGAAAATAGTGAGGAATGGAGTTGAACGGAGTCCAATAGAGACGGATAGATATGAATAGAGTACAAAAGAGTCTAATAGAGCAGAATAGGGCCGAATAGGACCAAATAAGGCCTAATTGAGCAGAATCCAGCAGAATCGATGGAATTCGAGCCTAATCGAGCCGAATGGAGTGAAATGGAGCCAAGTCGAGCCGAATAGAGCCGATTCGAACTGAATCGAGCTGATTCAAGCCTAATCGCGTCAAATCGCGTGGAAATACGTCACATCGAATCTAATCAAATAGATTAGGGAAGGGTAGGGGAGGGGCGGGTGGGTAGAATAGAACAGAATAGTACAGAATAGAATATAGTACAGTAGGGTAGAGTAGAGAGAGTAAAGCAGACAAGAGTAGAGCAGAGTAGAATTGAGTCAAATAGAGTCAAAGAGTGCAGGATATAGCTGAATAGAGCCAATTCTGGCCGAATCGAGTCAAATGGAAACAAAACGAGATGAATCACACCGAATTGCTTCCAATCGAATAGATTAGAGTATTGTAGGGTAGAGTAGAACAGAATAGCGTAGAATGGAGAAGAGTGGAGTCAAATGGAGTCGAACAGAGACAAATAGAGTACAAAAGAGTCGAATCGAGCCAAATAGGGCCGAATATGGCTGAACCGAGTGGAAACGAGCTGAATTGAAGCGATTTGAGCCAAATCGAGCTGAATCGCGCTGATGTTGCAGAATCGAGCCGACTCAAGCGTGATGGTGTCCGGTCGCATCGAAATGCTTTGAATCGAATCAAATGGAATCGATTAGAATAGGTTAGGGTAGGGTAGTTTATGATAGGAAGACTAGGGTAGATGCAAGTAGACTACATTAGAGTAGGCAAGAGAAGGCTAGAGTAGAAGCCTAGACTAGTAAGCTGGACTAGTCAGCTAGACTAGTGGCATAGAGCAGTAGCCTAGACAACTAGTCTTGAAGAGTACCCTAAGTCAGTAATCTGAACGAGTACCCTTGCCTGAACTCTTAGCCTAATCTAGTACCCTTGCCTTAACTAGTAGTCCTAACAAGTACCCTTGCCTTAACCAGTAGTCTTCACTAGTACCCTTGCCTTCACTAGTAGTATGTCCTTAACAAGTAGCCTGAACTGGTACCCTTGCCTTAACCAGTACCCTCAACAAGGACCCATGCCTTAACTAGAAGCCTGGACTTAACTAGTGCCCTGCCCATAAGTAGTAGCCTGAACTAGTACCCTTGCCTTAAGGAGTACCCTTGCCCGAACTACTCCCCTTAATTAGGACCCTTATTGAGTAACCCTAAGTAGTAGAGTATGGTACGGTGGGGTAGCATAGGGTAGGGAAGCATACGGTGGAACAGAGAAAATAGAAGGAAATAGAATAGAACAGCACAGGTCAGGGTAGGTTAGCTTAGTCTAGGATACAGTAGAGTAGCATAGGATGGAATAGAGAAAATAGAAAAGGAGACTAGAAAAGAGCAGACTAGATTAGGATAGGCTAGGGTGGGGGAGGGTTTTGTAGAATACAGTAGTGTAGAATGGAATAGAATGGTGTGGAATGGAGTCAAATGGATTCGAACACAGATGCAGAGAGTAGAAAAGAGTTGAATAGAGCCGAATAACGCTGAATAGGACCACATATGGCCAAAATGAGCCGAATCGAGTCGAGTAGACCAGATTCGGGATGAATGGAGCCTAGTGGAGCTGAAACGAGCCAAATAGAGACAAACTGAACCCAGCAAAATCGAGCCAAGACACACTTAATTGCATCCTATTGCATCGGATCTCGTCGAATTCCATCAAATCCCACCAAAACGCATCAAATCTCGCGGAATCTCACCGAATCCCGTCGAATTGTCTCAAATCGGGTCGAATGGTGTCAAACTGAATGGAATCGAATTAAATTGAATAGATTAGAGTAGTGTAGGTTAGACTGGGATTCAGTAGGGAAGGGCACAGAAGAATAGAATAGAGTAGAACAGAAGAGAATACCAAGAGTAGAATGGAGTAGAGTTGAGTAGAGTGGAATAGTCAGAGTCGGGTAGTGCAGAATATAGATGAATAGATCCAATTCAAGCCCAATCGATTCGAATGGAGAGGAAAGGAGACAAATCGTGATGAATCGAATCGATTAGAATAGATTAGAGTAGAGTAGGCTAGAACAGAATAGAATAGAGTAGAAAAGAGTAGAATGCTGTGGAAGGGAGTTGAATGGAGCCAAATAGAGACAAATAAAGTAGAAAGGGTTGAGTAGAGCTGAACAGGGCTGAATAAGGTTCACTCGAGCCTAATTATGCTGAATTGAGCAGAATCGAGACGAATTGACCCAATTCAAGCCAAATAGAGCTAAATCGAGCCGATTCAAGCCTAATCACATGGAATCGCGTCGAAATGCGTTGAATCGAATAGATTAGAGTAGAGGAGGGTACGGCAGGAGAGGCTAGACTACAACACAACACAACACAATAGAAAGAAGAGAATAGAATTAAGTAGAGTCGGGTCCAGTAGAATAGAGTCAAATTGAGCTGAAGAGAGCCGAAAAGAGCCAAACAGAGCTGAATACAGCCGAATTGACCAAATTCAAGGTGAATCGAGATGAATCATGTCGAGTCGTTTGAAACGTGTCGAATCGAATCAAATAGATTAGTGTGGGGAAGGTAAGGTTAGGGTAGGGTAGAGAAGAATAGAATAGAGTAGAATAGAACAGAACAGAAAGAATCGAGTAGACTAGAGTCAAATAGAGTCGAATACTGCCAAAAAGAGCCGAATAGAGTGGAAAAGAGCCGAATAGAACCGAATCGAGTTTAATGGAGCAGAAAGGAGATGAATCGAGCCCATATGACCCGAATCAGGTCGAATCCCATTCAAGTGTGTCGAATAGCATAGAACAGATTACGGTAGGCTAAGTTAGGGTAGGGTAGGGTAGAATAGAGTGCAGTAGAACAGAACAGAACAGAACTGAAAGAATAGGGTCGAGACGAGCAGAGTATAGAAGAGTAGAGTAGAGCAGAGTCAAACATTGTCGAATAGGGCCAAATAGAGCCCAAAAGAGCTAAATGGATAGAAACCAAGAGGAATCACACCGAATCCCGTGGAATCGTGCCGTATCGCGTCGAATCCCGTCGAATTGCATTGAATCTGATCAATTCCAATCCAATCCAATCCAATCAATTAGAATAGACTAGAGTAGGGTAGAGTACAATACAATACAGTAGAGAATAGTTTAGGATGGAGTAGAATGGTGTAGCATGGAGTCGAGTGGAGTCGAAAAGAGATAATAGAGTTGAGTAGAGTCTAATAGAGCCGAATCGAGCTGAATAGAGCCTATTCGAGCTGACTAGAGCCGAATGGAGCCGATTAGAGCTGAATCGAACCGATTTGAGCCGATTGGGGATGAATGGAGTGGAAAGGAGCCAATTTGAGCCGAATCGCATGGAGATGCGTGGAATCGAATCCAGTAGAATAGATTAGATTAGGGTAGGATGGAATAGAGTAGACTTGAACACAGTAGAAGAGAATGGAAAGGATACAATAGAATAGAGTAGAAAAGGGTAGAGCAGAGCAGAATAGTGTAGAGTAGAAGAGAGTAGAGTAGAACAGAGTCGAATCAAGCTGAATGGAGACGAAACGAGACAAATCGCGTCGAATGGCGTCGAATCCCATCGAATCAATTACAGTAGGGAAGAGTAGAAGAGCGTAGAATGGAGTAGAATGGTGTGCAATGGAATCGAGTAGAGTAGAAAAGAGCTGAAGAGAGCCGAAGAGGGCCAGAGAGGGCCAAATCGAGCTGAACTGAGAGAAATCGAGCCGAATCCAGTGAATCGAGCCTAACGGAGCCAAATCGAGCCTAATCGAGCTGAATCGACACTATTCGAGACAAATGGAGCCGAATGGACATGAATCACACCGATTCGGCCCCTAGTCACGTCAAAATTTCTCGAATTCAATTGAATAGACTAGAGTAGGGGAGGTTCGGGTAGGCTAGAGTAGGGTAGAATAGAGTAGAATAGAATAAAACAGAACAGAACACAACAAAATAGAACAGAACAACACAGAACGAATACAGAAAAGAGTAGGCTAGAGTAGAGTAGAGGGGAATAGAGTAGAGTAGAATAGATTTGAACAGAGCCAAATCGAGCCGAATCACGTTGAAATGGGTTGAATCAAATCCAATCAAGTGGATTACAATACCTTAGAGTTGGGTAGCATAGGGTAGGGTAGAATAGAGTAGAATAGTACAGAACAGAGTAGAAACAATACAATAGAGTAGAGAAGAGTAGAATAGAGCTGAATAGAGCCAAATGCAGACAAAATGAGAGGAACCGTGTAGAAGCAAGTAGAGTAAATTAGAGTGGTGTTGGGTAGGGTAGAGCAGAATAGAGTAGAATAGTGTAGAATAGTGTGGAATGAATAGAATGGAGTAGAATGGAGTCAAATAGAAACGAATAGAGTAGAAAAGAGTCGAATAGAGCAGAATAGGGCCGAAGAAGGCCAAATCGAGCAGATTCGAAGCGATTCAAGCCAAAACAAGCTGAATGGAGCCTAACTGAGCCGAATAGAGCCAAATCGAGCCGATTCAAGCTTCATCGCCTCGAATCGCGTTCAACGCGTCAAATCCAATCCCGACGTATAGATTAGAGAAGGGGAGGGGAGGGGAGGGGAGGGGAGAATAGAACAGAGTAGAGTGGAATAGAAGAGATTAGAACAGAACAGAAGGAATAGAATCGAGTAGAATCGAGTGGAAAAGAGTAGAGTCGAATACAGTCGAATAGAGCCAAATAAGCTGAATAGAGACGAATGGAGCTGAATACAGCCGAAAAGAGCTGTATACTGCCGAATCACACCTAATCGAGCGGAATCAAGCAGAATCGCACTGACTGTCACCGAACAGCGTCGAATCGAATCAGGTCGAATCGAGTCGAGTCACATCGTTTTGAATCAAACAAGGTCAAATCGCTTCATATCGTGTCGAATCCCATCGAATCATGTCGAATAACTTCGAATTGCGTCAAACCTCAGAGAATCCTACTGAATCACGTCGAGTCGCATGGAATCTCATCAAATCCCTTCAGATTTGCCGAATCCAGTCAAGTCCTATCAAATCGCTTTGCACGGAATCGAATTGAATCCAATAGATTAAAGTAGGGTAGGTTCGGGTGGGGTGCCGTTGGGTCGGGTAGGGTAGAATAGAATAGGAGAGAATAGAACAGAACAGAAAGAATACAACAGAATAGAATAGAGTCAAAGAGAGAGAACATAGCCGAATTGAGCCGAGTGGAGACAAAACGAGACGAATCACGTCCGGTTGCTTCGAATCGCGGCAAATCAAATCGAATCGATTAGAAGAGATTAGGGTAGGGAAGGGTAGAATAGAAGAGAGGAAAATAGTGAGGAATGGAGTTGAACGGAGTCCAATAGAGACGGATAGATATGAATAGAGTACAAAAGAGTCTAATAGAGCAGAATAGGGCCGAATAGGCCCAAATAAGGCCTAATTGAGCAGAATCCAGCAGAATCGATGGAATTCGAGCCTAATCGAGCCGAATGGAGTGAAATGGAGCCAAGTCGAGCCGAATAGAGCCGATTCGAACTGAATCGAGCTGATTCAAGCCTAATCGCGTCAAATCGCGTGGAAATACGTCACATCGAATCTAATCAAATAGATTAGGGAAGGGTAGGGGAGGGGCGGGTGGGTAGAATAGAACAGAATAGTACAGAATAGAATATAGTACAGTAGGGTAGAGTAGAGAGAGTAAAGCAGACAAGAGTAGAGCAGAGTAGAATTGAGTCAAATAGAGTCAAAGAGTGCAGGATATAGCTGAATAGAGCCAATTCTGGCCGAATCGAGTCAAATGGAAACAAAACGAGATGAATCACACCGAATTGCTTCGAATCGCATCCAATCGAATAGATTAGAGTATTGTAGGGTAGAGTAGAACAGAATAGCGTAGAATGGAGAAGAGTGGAGTCAAATGGAGTCGAACAGAGACAAATAGAGTACAAAAGAGTCGAATCGAGCCAAATAGGGCCGAATATGGCTGAACCGAGTGGAAACGAGCTGAATTGAAGCGATTTGAGCCAAATCGAGCTGAATCGCGCTGATGTTGCAGAATCGAGCCGACTCAAGCGTGATGGTGTCCGGTCGCATCGAAATGCTTTGAATCGAATCAAATGGAATCGATTAGAATAGGTTAGGGTAGGGTAGTTTATGATAGGAAGACTAGGGTAGATGCAAGTAGACTACATTAGAGTAGGCAAGAGAAGGCTAGAGTAGAAGCCTAGACTAGTAAGCTGGACTAGTCAGCTAGACTAGTGGCATAGAGCAGTAGCCTAGACAACTAGTCTTGAAGAGTACCCTAAGTCAGTAATCTGAACGAGTACCCTTGCCTGAACTCTTAGCCTAATCTAGTACCCTTGCCTTAACTAGTAGTCCTAACAAGTACCCTTGCCTTAACCAGTAGTCTTCACTAGTACCCTTGCCTTCACTAGTAGTATGTCCTTAACAAGTAGCCTGAACTGGTACCCTTGCCTTAACCAGTACCCTCAACAAGTACCCATGCCTTAACTAGTAGCCTGGACTTAACTAGTAGCCTGGCCTTAACTAGTAGCCTGAACTAGTACACTTGCCTTAAGGAGTACCCTTGCCCGAACTACTCCCCTTAATTAGGACCCTTATTGAGTAACCCTAAGTAGTAGAGTATGGTACGGTGGGGTAGCATAGGGTAGGGAAGCATACGGTGGAACAGAGAAAACAGAAGGAAATAGAATAGAACAGCATAGGTCAGGGTAGGTTAGCTTAGTGTAGGGTATGGTAGAGTAGCATAGGATGGAATAGAGAAAATAGAAAAGGAGACTAGAAAAGAGCAGACTAGATTAGGATAGGCTAGGGTGGGGGAGGGTTTTGTAGAATACAGTAGTGTAGAATGGAATAGAATGGTGTGGAATGGAGTCAAATGGATTCGAACACAGATGCAGAGAGTAGAAAAGAGTTGAATAGAGCCGAATAACGCTGAATAGGACCACATATGGCCAAAATGAGCCGAATCGAGTCGAGTCGACCAGATTCGGGATGAATGGAGCCTAGTGGAGCTGAAATGAGCCAAATAGAGACAAACTGAACCCAGCAAAATCGAGCCAAGACACACTTAATTGCATCCTATTGCATCGGATCTCGTCGAATTCCATCAAATCCCACCAAAACGCATCAAATCTCGCGGAATCTCACCGAGTCCCGTCGAATTGTCTCAAATCGGGTCGAATGGTGTCAAACTGAATGGAATCGAATTAAATTGAATAGATTAGAGTAGTGTAGGTTAGACTGGGATTCAGTAGGGAAGGGCACAGAAGAATAGAATAGAGTAGAACAGAAGAGAATACCAAGAGTAGAATGGAGTAGAGTTGAGTAGAGTGGAATAGTCAGAGTCGGGTAGTGCAGAATATAGATGAATAGATCCAATTCAAGCCCAATCGATTCGAATGGAGAGGAAAGGAGACAAATCGTGATGAATCGAATCGATTAGAATAGATTAGAGTAGAGTAGGCTAGAACAGAATAGAATAGAGTAGAAAAGAGTAGAATGCTGTGGAAGGGAGTTGAATGGAGCCAAATAGAGACAAATAAAGTAGAAAGGGTTGAGTAGAGCTGAACAGGGCTGAATAAGGTTCACTCGAGCCTAATTATGCTGAATTGAGCAGAATCGAGACGAATTGACCCAATTCAAGCCAAATAGAGCTAAATCGAGCCGATTCAAGCCTAATCACATGGAATCGCGTCGAAATGCGTTGAATCGAATAGATTAGAGTAGAGGAGGGTACGGCAGGAGAGGCTAGACTACAACACAACACAACACAATAGAAAGAAGAGAATAGAATTAAGTAGAGTCGGGTCCAGTAGAATAGAGTCAAATTGAGCTGAAGAGAGCCGAAAAGAGCCAAACAGAGCTGAATACAGCCGAATTGACCAAATTCAAGGTGAATCGAGATGAATCATGTCGAGTCGTTTGAAACGTGTCGAATCGAATCAAATAGATTAGTGTGGGGAAGGTAAGGTTAGGGTAGGGTAGAGAAGAATAGAATAGAGTAGAATAGAACAGAACAGAAAGAATCGAGTAGACTAGAGTCAAATAGAGTCGAATACTGCCAAAAAGAGCCGAATAGAGTGGAAAAGAGCCGAATAGAACCGAATCGAGTTTAATGGAGCAGAAAGGAGATGAATCGAGCCCATATGACCCGAATCAGGTCGAATCCCATTCAAGTGTGTCGAATAGCATAGAACAGATTACGGTAGGCTAAGTTAGGGTAGGGTAGGGTAGAATAGAGTGCAGTAGAACAGAAGAGAACAGAACTGAAAGAATAGGGTCGAGACGAGCAGAGTATAGAAGAGTAGAGTAGAGCAGAGTCAAACATTGTCGAATAGGGCCAAATAGAGCCCAAAAGAGCTAAATGGATAGAAACCAAGAGGAATCACACCGAATCCCGTGGAATCGTGCCGTATCGCGTCGAATCCCGTCGAATTGCATTGAATCTGATCAATTCCAATCCAATCCAATCCAATCAATTAGAATAGACTAGAGTAGGGTAGAGTACAATACAATACAGTAGAGAATAGTTTAGGATGGAGTAGAATGGTGCAGCATGGAGTCGAGTGGAGTCGAAAAGAGATAATAGAGTTGAGTAGAGTCTAATAGAGCCGAATCGAGCTGAATAGAGCCTATTCGAGCTGACTAGAGCCGAATGGAGCCGATTAGAGCTGAATCGAACCGATTTGAGCCGATTGGGGATGAATGGAGTGGAAAGGAGCCGATTTGAGCCGAATCGCATGGAGATGCGTGGAATCGAATCCAGTAGAATAGATTAGATTAGGGTAGGATGGAATAGAGTAGACTTGAACACAGTAGAAGAGAATGGAAAGGATACAATAGAATAGAGTAGAAAAGGGTAGAGCAGAGCAGAATAGTGTAGAGTAGAATAGAGTAGAGTAGAACAGAGTCGAATCAAGCTGAATGGAGACGAAACGAGACAAATCGCGTCGAATGGCGTCGAATCCCATCGAATCAATTACAGTAGGGAATAGGAGAAGAGCGTAGAATGGAGTAGAATGGTGTGCAATGGAATCGAGTAGAGTAGAAAAGAGCTGAAGAGAGCCGAAGAGGGCCAGAGAGGGCCAAATCGAGCTGAATTGAGAGAAATCGAGCCGAATCCAGTGAATCGAGCCTAACGGAGCCAAATCGAGCCTAATCGAGCTGAATCGACACTATTCGAGACAAATGGAGCCGAATGGACATGAATCACACCGATTCGGCCCCTAGTCACGTCAAAATTTCTCGAATTCAATTGAATAGACTAGAGTAGGGGAGGTTCGGGTAGGCTAGAGTAGGGTAGAATAGAGTAGAATAGAATAAAACAGAACAGAACACAACAAAATAGAACAGAACAACACAGAACGAATACAGAAAAGAGTAGGCTAGAGTAGAGTAGAGAGGAATAGAGTAGAGTAGAATAGATTTGAACAGAGCCAAATAGAGCCGAATCATGTTGAAATGGGTTGAATCAAATCCAATCAAGTGGATTACAATACCTTAGAGTTGGGTAGCATAGGGTAGGGTAGAATAGAGTAGAATAGTACAGAACAGAGTAGAAACAATACAATAGAGTAGAGAAGAGTAGAATAGAGCTGAATAGAGCCAAATGCAGACAAAATGAGAGGAATCGTGTAGAAGCAAGTAGAGTAAATTAGGGTGGTGTTGGGTAGGGTAGAGCAGAATAGAGTAGAATAGTGTAGAATAGTGTGGAATGAATAGAATGGAGTAGAATGGAGTCAAATAGAAACGAATAGAGTAGAAAAGAGTCGAATAGAGCAGAATAGGGCCGAAGAAGGCCAAATCGAGCAGATTCGAAGCGATTCAAGCCAAAACAAGCTGAATGGAGCCTAACTGAGCCGAATAGAGCCAAATCGAGCCGAATCGAGCCGATTCAAGCTTCATCGCCTCGAATCGCATTCAACGCGTCAAATCCAATCGGGACGTATAGATTAGAGAAGGGGAGGGGAGGGGAGGGGAGAATAGAACAGAGTAGAGTGGAATAGAAGAGATTAGAACAGAACAGAAGGAATAGAATCGAGTAGAATCGAGTGGAAAAGAGTAGAGTTGAATACAGTCGAATAGAGCCAAATAAGCTGAATAGAGACGAATGGAGCTGAATACAGCCGAAAAGAGCTGTAGACTGCCGAATCACACCTAATCGAGCGGAATCAAGCAGAATCGCACTGACTGTCACCGAACAGCGTCGAATCGAATCAGGTTGAATCGAGTCGAGTCACATCGTTTTGAATCAAACAAGGTCAAATCGCTTCATATCGTGTCGAATCCCATCGAATCATGTCAAATAACTTCGAATTGCGTCAAACCTCAGAGAATCCTACTGAATCACGTCGAGTCGCATGGAATCTCATCAAATCCCTTCAGATTTGCCGAATCCAGTCAAGTCCTATCAAATCGCTTTGCACGGAATCGAATTGAATCCAATAGATTAAAGTAGGGTAGGTTCGGGTGGGGTGCCGTTGGGTCGGGTAGGGTAGAATAGAATAGAGTACCACAGAACAGGAGAGAATAGAACAGAACAGAAAGAATACAACAGAATAGAATAGAGTCAAAGAGAGAGAACATAGCCGAATTGAGCCGAGTGGAGACAAAACGAGACGAATCACGTCCGGTTGCTTCGAATCGCGTCAAATCAAATCGAATCGATTAGAAGAGATTAGGGTAGGGAAGGGTAGAATAGAAGAGAGGAAAATAGTGAGGAATGGAGTTGAACGGAGTCCAGTAGAGACGGGTAGATATGAACAGAGTACAAAAGAGTCTAATAGAGCAGAATAGGGCCGAATAGGCCCAAATAAGGCCTAATTGAGCAGAATCCAGCAGAATCGATGGAATTCGAGCCTAATCGAGCCGAATGGAGTGAAATGGAGCCAAGTCGAGCCGAATAGAGCCGATTCGAACTGAATCGAGCTGATTCAAGCCTAATCGCGTCAAATCGCGTGGAAATACGTCACATCGAATCTAATCAAATAGATTAGGGAAGGGTAGGGGAGGGGCGGGTGGGTAGAATAGAACAGAATAGTACAGAATAGAATATAGTACAGTAGGGTAGAGTAGAGAGAGTAAAGCAGACAAGAGTAGAGCAGAGTAGAATTGAGTCAAATAGAGTCAAAGAGTGCAGGATATAGCTGAATAGAGCCAATTCTGGCCGAATCGAGTCAAATGGAAACAAAACGAGATGAATCACACCGAATTGCTTCGAATCGCATCCAATCGAATAGATTAGAGTATCGTAGGGTAGAGTAGAACAGAATAGCGTAGAATGGAGAAGAGTGGAGTCAAATGGAGTCGAACAGAGACAAATAGAGTAGAAAAGAGTCGAATCGAGCCAAATAGGGCCGAATAAGGCTGAACCGAGTGGAAACGAGCTGAATTGAAGCGATTCGAGCCAAATCGAGCTGAATCGAGCTGATGTTGCGGAATCGAGCCGACTCAAGCGTGATGGTGTCCGGTCGCATCGAAATGCTTTGAATCGAATCAAATGGAATCGATTAGAATAGGTTAGGGTAGGGTAGTTTATGATAGGAAGACTAGGGTAGATGCAAGTAGACTACATTAGAGTAGACAAGAGAAGGCTAGAGTAGAAGCCTAGACTAGTAAGCTGGACTAGTCAGCTAGACTAGTGGCATAGAGCAGTAGCCTAGACAACTAGTCTTGAAGAGTACCCTAAGTCAGTAATCTGAACGAGTACCCTTGCCTGAACTCTTAGCCTAATCTAGTACCCTTGCCTTAACTAGTAGTCCTAACAAGTACCCTTGCCTTAACCAGTAGTCTTCACTAGTACCCTTGCCTTCACTAGTAGTATGTCCTTAACAAGTAGCCTGAACTGGTACCCTTGCCTTAACCAGTACCCTCAACAAGTACCCATGCCTTAACTAGTAGCCTGGCCTTAACTAGTGCCCTGCCCATAAGTAGTAGCCTGAACTAGTACCCTTGCCTTAAGGAGTACCCTTGCCCGAACTACTCCCCTTAATTAGGACCCTTATTGAGTAACCCTAAGTAGTAGAGTATGGTACGGTGGGGTAGCATAGGGTAGGGAAGCATACGGTGGAACAGAGAAAATAGAAGGAAATAGAATAGAACAGCACAGGTCAGGGTAGGTTAGCTTAGTCTAGGATACAGTAGAGTAGCATAGGATGGAATAGAGAAAATAGAAAAGGAGACTAGAAAAGAGCAGACTAGATTAGGATAGGCTAGGGTGGGGGAGGGTTTTGTAGAATACAGTAGTGTAGAATGGAATAGAATGGTGTGGAATGGAGTCAAATGGATTCGAACACAGATGCAGAGAGTAGAAAAGAGTTGAATAGAGCCGAATAACGCTGAATAGGACCACATATGGCCAAAATGAGCCGAATCGAGTCGAGTCGACCAGATTCGGGATGAATGGAGCCTAGTGGAGCTGAAACGAGCCAAATAGAGACAAACTGAACCCAGCAAAATCGAGCCAAAACACACTTAATTGCATCCTATTGCATCGGATCTCGTCGAATTCCATCAAATCCCACCAAAACGCATCAAATCTCGCGGAATCTCACCGAGTCCCGTCGAATTGTCTCAAATCGGGTCGAATGGTGTCAAACTGAATGGAATCGAATTAAATTGAATAGATTAGAGTAGTGTAGGTTAGACTGGGATTCAGTAGGGAAGGGCACAGAAGAATAGAATAGAGTAGAACAGAAGAGAATACCAAGAGTAGAATGGAGTAGAGTTGAGTAGAGTGGAATAGTCAGAGTCGGGTAGTGCAGAATATAGATGAATAGATCCAATTCAAGCCCAATCGATTCGAATGGAGAGGAAAGGAGACAAATCGTGATGAATCGAATCGATTAGAATAGATTAGAGTAGAGTAGGCTAGAACAGAATAGAATAGAGTAGAAAAGAGTAGAATGCTGTGGAAGGGAGTTGAATGGAGCCAAATAGAGACAAATAAAGTAGAAAGGGTTGAGTAGAGCTGAACAGGGCTGAATAAGGTTCACTCGAGCCTAATTATGCTGAATTGAGCAGAATCGAGACGAATTGACCCAATTCAAGCCAAATAGAGCTAAATCGAGCCGATTCAAGCCTAATCACATGGAATCGCGTCGAAATGCGTTGAATCGAATAGATTAGAGTAGAGGAGGGTACGGCAGGAGAGGCTAGACTACAACACAACAGAACACAATAGAAAGAAGAGAATAGAATTAAGTAGAGTCGGGTCCAGTAGAATAGAGTCAAATTGAGCTGAAGAGAGCCGAAAAGAGCCAAACAGAGCTGAATACAGCCGAATTGACCAAATTCAAGGTGAATCGAGATGAATCATGTCGAGTCGTTTGAAACGTGTCGAATCGAATCAAATAGATTAGTGTGGGGAAGGTAAGGTTAGGGTAGGGTAGAGAAGAATAGAATAGAGTAGAATAGAACAGAACAGAAAGAATCGAGTAGACTAGAGTCAAATAGAGTCGAATACTGCCAAAAAGAGCCGAATAGAGTGGAAAAGAGCCGAATAGAACCGAATCGAGTTTAATGGAGCAGAAAGGAGATGAATCGAGCCCATATGACCCGAATCAGTTCGAATCCCATTCAAGTGTGTCGAATAGCATAGAACAGATTACGGTAGGCTAAGTTAGGGTAGGGTAGGGTAGAATAGAGTGCAGTAGAACAGAACAGAACAGAACAGAACTGAAAGAATAGGGTCGAGACGAGCAGAGTATAGAAGAGTAGAGTAGAGCAGAGTCAAACATTGTCGAATAGGGCCAAATAGAGCCCAAAAGAGCTAAATGGATAGAAACCAAGAGGAATCACACCGAATCCCGTGGAATCGTGCCGTATCGCGTCGAATCCCGTCGAATTGCATTGAATCTGATCAATTCCAATCCAATCCAATCCAATCAATTAGAATAGACTAGAGTAGGGTAGAGTACAATACAATACAGTAGAGAATAGTTTAGGATGGAGTAGAATGGTGCAGCATGGAGTCGAGTGGAGTCGAAAAGAGATAATAGAGTTGAGTAGAGTCTAATAGAGCCGAATCGAGCTGAATAGAGCCTATTCGAGCTGACTAGAGCCGAATGGAGCCGATTAGAGCTGAATCGAACCGATTTGAGCCGATTGGGGATGAATGGAGTGGAAAGGAGCCGATTTGAGCCGAATCGCATGGAGATGCGTGGAATCGAATCCAGTAGAATAGATTAGATTAGGGAAGGATGGAATAGAGTAGACTTGAACACAGTAGAAGAGAATGGAAAGGATACAATAGAATAGAGTAGAAAAGGGTAGAGCAGAGCAGAATAGTGTAGAGTAGAATAGAGTAGAGTAGAACAGAGTCGAATCAAGCTGAATGGAGACGAAACGAGACAAATCGCGTCGAATGGCGTCGAATCCCATCGAATCAATTGCAGTAGGGAATAGTAGAAGAGCGTAGAATGGAGTAGAATGGTGTGCAATGGAATCGAGTAGAGTAGAAAAGAGCTGAAGAGAGCCGAAGAGGGCCAGAGAGGGCCAAATCGAGCTGAATTGAGAGAAATCGAGCCGAATCCAGTGAATCGAGCCTAACGGAGCCAAATCGAGCCTAATCGAGCTGAATCGACACTATTCGAGACAAATGGAGCCGAATGGACATGAATCACACCGATTCGGCCCCTAGTCACGTCAAAATTTCTCGAATTCAATTGAATAGACTAGAGTAGGGGAGGTTCGGGTAGGCTAGAGTAGGGTAGAATAGAGTAGAATAGAATAAAACAGAACAGAACACAACAAAATAGAACAGAACAACACAGAACGAATACAGAAAAGAGTAGGCTAGAGTAGAGTAGAGGGGAATAGAGTAGAGTAGAATAGATTTGAACAGAGCCAAATAGAGCCGAATCATGTTGAAATGGGTTGAATCAAATCCAATCAAGTGGATTACAATACCTTAGAGTTGGGTAGCATAGGGTAGGGTAGAATAGAGTAGAATAGTACAGAACAGAGTAGAAACAATACAATAGAGTAGAGAAGAGTAGAATAGAGCTGAATAGAGCCAAATGCAGACAAAATGAGAGGAATCGTGTAGAAGCAAGTAGAGTAAATTAGGGTGGTGTTGGGTAGGGTAGAGCAGAATAGAGTAGAATAGTGTAGAATAGTGTGGAATGAATAGAATGGAGTAGAATGGAGTCAAATAGAAACGAATAGAGTAGAAAAGAGTCGAATAGAGCAGAATAGGGCCAAAGAAGGCCAAATCGAGCAGATTCGAAGCGATTCAAGCCAAAACAAGCTGAATGGAGCCTAACTGAGCCGAATAGAGCCAAATCGAGCCGAATCGAGCCGATTCAAGCTTCATCGCCTCGAATCGCATTCAACGCGTCAAATCCAATCGAGACGTATAGATTAGAGAAGGGGAGGGGAGGGGAGGGGAGAATAGAACAGAGTAGAGTGGAATAGAAGAGATTAGAACAGAACAGAAGGAATAGAATCGAGTAGAATCGAGTGGAAAAGAGTAGAGTCGAATACCGTCGAATAGAGCCGAATAAGCTGAATAGAGACGAATGGAGCTGAATACAGCCGAAAAGAGCTGTATACTGCCGAATCACACCTAATCGAGCGGAATCAAGCAGAATCGCACTGACTGTCACCGAACAGCGTCGAATCGAATCAGGTCGAATCGAGTCGAGTCACATCGTTTTGAATCAAACAAGGTCAAATCGCTTCATATCGTGTCGAATCCCATCGAATCACGTCGAATAACTTCGAATTGAGTCAAACCTCAGAGAATCCTACTGAATCACGTCGAGTCGCATGGAATCTCATCAAATCCCTTCAGATTTGCCGAATCCAGTCAAGTCCTATCAAATCGCTTTGCACGGAATCGAATTGAATCCAATAGATTAAAGTAGGGTAGGTTCGGGTGGGGTGCCGTTGGGTCGGGTAGGGTAGAATAGAATAGAGTACCACAGAACAGGAGAGAATAGAACAGAACAGAAAGAATACAACAGAATAGAATAGAGTCAAAGAGAGAGAACATAGCCGAATTGAGCCGAGTGGAGACAAAACGAGACGAATCACGTCCGGTTGCTTCGAATCGCGTCAAATCAAATCGAATCGATTAGAAGAGATTAGGGTAGGGAAGGGTAGAATAGAAGAGAGGAAAATAGTGAGGAATGGAGTTGAACGGAGTCCAGTAGAGACGGGTAGATATGAACAGAGTACAAAAGAGTCTAATAGAGCAGAATAGGGCCGAATAGGCCCAAATAAGGCCTAATTGAGCAGAATCCAGCAGAATCGATGGAATTCGAGCCTAATCGAGCCGAATGGAGTGAAATGGGGCCAAGTCGAGCCGAATAGAGCCGATTCGAACTGAATCGAGCTGATTCAAGCCTAATCGCGTCAAATCGCGTGGAAATACGTCACATCGAATCTAATCAAATAGATTAGGGAAGGGTAGGGGAGGGGCGGGTGGGTAGAATAGAACAGAATAGTACAGAATAGAATATAGTACAGTAGGGTAGAGTAGAGAGAGTAAAGCAGACAAGAGTAGAGCAGAGTAGAATTGAGTCAAATAGAGTCAAAGAGTGCAGGATATAGCTGAATAGAGCCAATTCTGGCCGAATCGAGTCAAATGGAAACAAAACGAGATGAATCACACCGAATTGCTTCGAATCGCATCCAATCGAATAGATTAGAGTATCGTAGGGTAGAGTAGAACAGAATAGAGTAGAATAGCGTAGAATGGAGAAGAGTGGAGTCAAATGGAGTCGAACAGAGACAAATAGAGTAGAAAAGGGTCGAATCGAGCCAAATAGGGCCGAATAAGGCTGAACCGAGTGGAAACGAGCTGAATTGAAGCGATTCGAGCCAAATCGAGCTGAATCGAGCTGATGTTGCGGAATCGAGCCGACTCAAGCGTGATGGTGTCCGGTCGCATCGAAATGCTTTGAATCGAATCAAATGGAATCGATTAGAATAGGTTAGGGTAGGGTAGTTTATGATAGGAAGACTAGGGTAGATGCAAGTAGACTACTTTAGAGTAGACAAGAGAAGGCTAGAGTAGAAGCCTAGACTAGTAAGCTGGACTAGTCAGCTAGACTAGTGGCATAGAGCAGTAGCCTAGACAACTAGTCTTGAAGAGTACCCTAAGTCAGTAATCTGAACGAGTACCCTTGCCTGAACTCTTAGCCTAATCTAGTACCCTTGCCTTAACTAGTAGTCCTAACAAGTACCCTTGCCTTAACCAGTAGTCTTCACTAGTACCCTTGCCTTCACTAGTAGTATGTCCTTAACAAGTAGCCTGAACTGGTACCCTTGCCTTAACCAGTACCCTCAACAAGTACCCATGCCTTAACTAGTAGCCTGGACTTAACTAGTAGCCTGGCCTTAACTAGTAGCCTGAACTAGTACACTTGCCTTAAGGAGTACCCTTGCCCGAACTACTCCCCTTAATTAGGACCCTTATTGAGTAACCCTAAGTAGTAGAGTATGGTACGGTGGGGTAGCATAGGGTAGGGAAGCATACGGTGGAACAGAGAAAACAGAAGGAAATAGAATAGAACAGCATAGGTCAGGGTAGGTTAGCTTAGTGTAGGGTATGGTAGAGTAGCATAGGATGGAATAGAGAAAATAGAAAAGGAGACTAGAAAAGAGCAGACTAGATTAGGATAGGCTAGGGTGGGGGAGGGTTTTGTAGAATACAGTAGTGTAGAATGGAATAGAATGGTGTGGAATGGAGTCAAATGGATTCGAACACAGATGCAGAGAGTAGAAAAGAGTTGAATAGAGCCGAATAACGCTGAATAGGACCACATATGGCCAAAATGAGCCGAATCGAGTCGAGTCGACCAGATTCGGGATGAATGGAGCCTAGTGGAGCTGAAATGAGCCAAATAGAGACAAACTGAACCCAGCAAAATCGAGCCAAGACACACTTAATTGCATCCTATTGCATCGGATCTCGTCGAATTCCATCAAATCCCACCAAAACGCATCAAATCTCGCGGAATCTCACCGAGTCCCGTCGAATTGTCTCAAATCGGGTCGAATGGTGTCAAACTGAATGGAATCGAATTAAATTGAATAGATTAGAGTAGTGTAGGTTAGACTGGGATTCAGTAGGGAAGGGCACAGAAGAATAGAATAGAGTAGAACAGAAGAGAATACCAAGAGTAGAATGGAGTAGAGTTGAGTAGAGTGGAATAGTCAGAGTCGGGTAGTGCAGAATATAGATGAATAGATCCAATTCAAGCCCAATCGATTCGAATGGAGAGGAAAGGAGACAAATCGTGATGAATCGAATCGATTAGAATAGATTAGAGTAGAGTAGGCTAGAACAGAATAGAATAGAGTAGAAAAGAGTAGAATGCTGTGGAAGGGAGTTGAATGGAGCCAAATAGAGACAAATAAAGTAGAAAGGGTTGAGTAGAGCTGAACAGGGCTGAATAAGGTTCACTCGAGCCTAATTATGCTGAATTGAGCAGAATCGAGACGAATTGACCCAATTCAAGCCAAATAGAGCTAAATCGAGCCGATTCAAGCCTAATCACATGGAATCGCGTCGAAATGCGTTGAATCGAATAGATTAGAGTAGAGGAGGGTACGGCAGGAGAGGCTAGACTACAACACAACACAACACAATAGAAAGAAGAGAATAGAATTAAGTAGAGTCGGGTCCAGTAGAATAGAGTCAAATTGAGCTGAAGAGAGCCGAAAAGAGCCAAACAGAGCTGAATACAGCTGAATTGACCAAATTCAAGGTGAATCGAGATGAATCATGTCGAGTCGTTTGAAACGTGTCGAATCGAATCAAATAGATTAGTGTGGGGAAGGTAAGGTTAGGGTAGGGTAGAGAAGAATAGAATAGAGTAGAATAGAACAGAACAGAACAGAAAGAATCGAGTAGACTAGAGTCAAATAGAGTCGAATACTGCCAAAAAGAGCCGAATAGAGTGGAAAAGAGCCGAATAGAACCGAATCGAGTTTAATGGAGCAGAAAGGAGATGAATCGAGCCCATATGACCCGAATCAGGTCGAATCCCATTCAAGTGTGTCGAATAGCATAGAACAGATTACGGTAGGCTAAGTTAGGGTAGGGTAGGGTAGAATAGAGTGCAGTAGAACAGAAGAGAACAGAACTGAAAGAATAGGGTCGAGACGAGCAGAGTATAGAAGAGTAGAGTAGAGCAGAGTCAAACATTGTCGAATAGGGCCAAATAGAGCCCAAAAGAGCTAAATGGATAGAAACCAAGAGGAATCACACCGAATCCCGTGGAATCGTGCCGTATCGCGTCGAATCCCGTCGAATTGCATTGAATCTGATCAATTCCAATCCAATCAATTAGAATAGACTAGAGTAGGGTAGAGTACAATACAATACAGTAGAGAATAGTTTAGGATGGAGTAGAATGGTGCAGCATGGAGTCGAGTGGAGTCGAAAAGAGATAATAGAGTTGAGTAGAGTCTAATAGAGCCGAATCGAGCTGAATAGAGCTTATTCGAGCTGACTAGAGCCGAATGGAGCCGATTAGAGCTGAATCGAACCGATTTGAGCCGATTGGGGATGAATGGAGTGGAAAGGAGCCAATTTGAGCCGAATCGCATGGAGATGCGTGGAATCGAATCCAGTAGAATAGATTAGATTAGGGTAGGATGGAATAGAGTAGACTTGAACACAGTAGAAGAGAATGGAAAGGATACAATAGAATAGAGTAGAAAAGGGTAGAGCAGAGCAGAATAGTGTAGAGTAGAAGAGAGTAGAGTAGAACAGAGTCGAATCAAGCTGAATGGAGACGAAACGAGACAAATCGCGTCGAATGGCGTCGAATCCCATCGAATCAATTGCAGTAGGGAAGAGTAGAAGAGCGTAGAATGGAGTAGAATGGTGTGCAATGGAATCGAGTAGAGTAGAAAAGAGCTGAAGAGAGCCGAAGAGGGCCAGAGAGGGCCAAATCGAGCTGAATTGAGAGAAATCGAGCCGAATCCAGTGAATCGAGCCTAACGGAGCCAAATCGAGCCTAATCGAGCTGAATCGACACTATTCGAGACAAATGGAGCCGAATGGACATGAATCACACCGATTCGGCCCCTAGTCACGTCAAAATTTCTCGAATTCAATTGAATAGACTAGAGTAGGGGAGGTTCGGGTAGGCTAGAGTAGGGTAGAATAGAGTAGAATAGAATAAAACAGAACAGAACACAACAAAATAGAACAGAACAACACAGAACGAATACAGAAAAGAGTAGGCTAGAGTAGAGTAGAGGGGAATAGAGTAGAGTAGAATAGATTTGAACAGAGCCAAATCGAGCCGAATCACGTTGAAATGGGTTAAATCAAATCCAATCAAGTGGATTACAATACCTTAGAGTTGGGTAGCATAGGGTAGGGTAGAATAGAGTAGAATAGTACAGAACAGAGTAGAAACAATACAATAGAGTAGAGAAGAGTAGAATAGAGCTGAATAGAGCCAAATGCAGACAAAATGAGAGGAACCGTGTAGAAGCAAGTAGAGTAAATTAGAGTGGTGTTGGGTAGGGTAGAGCAGAATAGAGTAGAATAGTGTGGAATGAATAGAATGGAGTAGAATGGAGTCAAATAGAAACGAATAGAGTAGAAAAGAGTCGAATAGAGCAGAATAGGGCCGAAGAAGGCCAAATCGAGCAGATTCGAAGCGATTCAAGCCAAAACAAGCTGAATGGAGCCTAACTGAGCCGAATAGAGCCAAATCGAGCCGAATTGAGCCGATTCAAGCTTCATCGCCTCGAATCGCATTCAACGCGTCAAATCCAATCGAGACGTATAGATTAGAGAAGGGGAGGGGAGGGGAGAATAGAACAGAGTAGAGTGGAATAGAAGAGATTAGAACAGAACAGAAGGAATAGAATCGAGTAGAATCGAGTGGAAAAGAGTAGAGTCGAATACAGTCGAATAGAGCCAAATAAGCTGAATAGAGACGAATGGAGCTGAATACAGCCGAAAAGAGCTGTATACTGCCGAATCACACCTAATCGAGCGGAATCAAGCAGAATCGCACTGACTGTCACCGAACAGCGTCGAATCGAATCAGGTCGAATCGAGTCGAGTCACATCGTTTTGAATCAAACAAGGTCAAATCGCTTCATATCGTGTCGAATCCCATCGAATCATGTCGAATAACTTCGAATTGCGTCAAACCTCAGAGAATCCTACTGAATCACGTCGAGTCGCATGGAATCTCATCAAATCCCTTCAGATTTGCCGAATCCAGTCAAGTCCTATCAAATCGCTTTGCACGGAATCGAATTGAATCCAATAGATTAAAGTAGGGTAGGTTCGGGTGGGGTGCCGTTGGGTCGGGTAGGGTAGAATAGAATAGGAGAGAATAGTACAGAACAGAAAGAATACAACAGAATAGAATAGAGTCAAAGAGAGAGAACATAGCCGAATTGAGCCGAGTGGAGACAAAACGAGACGAATCACGTCCGGTTGCTTCGAATCGCATCGAATCGATTAGAAGAGATTAGGGTAGGGAAGGGTAGAATAGAAGAGAGGAAAATAGTGAGGAATGGAGTTGAACGGAGTCCAATAGAGACGGATAGATATGAATAGAGTACAAAAGAGTCTAATAGAGCAGAATAGGGCCGAATAGGCCCAAATAAGGCCTAATTGAGCAGAATCCAGCAGAATCGATGGAATTCGAGCCTAATCGAGCCGAATGGAGTGAAATGGAGCCAAGTCGAGCCGAATAGAGCCGATTCGAACTGAATCGAGCTGATTCAAGCCTAATCGCGTCAAATCGCGTGGAAATACGTCACATCGAATCTAATCAAATAGATTAGGGAAGGGTAGGGGAGGGGCGGGTGGGTAGAATAGAACAGAATAGTACAGAATAGAATATAGTACAGTAGGGTAGAGTAGAGAGAGTAAAGCAGACAAGAGTAGAGCAGAGTAGAATTGAGTCAAATAGAGTCAAAGAGTGCAGGATATAGCTGAATAGAGCCAATTCTGGCCGAATCGAGTCAAATGGAAACAAAACGAGATGAATCACACCGAATTGCTTCGAATCGCATCCAATCGAATAGATTAGAGTATCGTAGGGTAGAGTAGAACAGAATAGCGTAGAATGGAGAAGAGTGGAGTCAAATGGAGTCGAACAGAGACAAATAGAGTAGAAAAGAGTCGAATCGAGCCAAATAGGGCCGAATAAGGCTGAACCGAGTGGAAACGAGCTGAATTGAAGCGATTCGAGCCAAATCGAGCTGAATCGAGCTGATGTTGCGGAATCGAGCCGACTCAAGCGTGATGGTGTCCGGTCGCATCGAAATGCTTTGAATCGAATCAAATGGAATCGATTAGAATAGGTTAGGGTAGGGTAGTTTATGATAGGAAGACTAGGGTAGATGCAAGTAGACTACATTAGAGTAGACAAGAGAAGGCTAGAGTAGAAGCCTAGACTAGTAAGCTGGACTAGTCAGCTAGACTAGTGGCATAGAGCAGTAGCCTAGACAACTAGTCTTGAAGAGTACCCTAAGTCAGTAATCTGAACGAGTACCCTTGCCTGAACTCTTAGCCTAATCTAGTACCCTTGCCTTAACTAGTAGTCCTAACAAGTACCCTTGCCTTAACCAGTAGTCTTCACTAGTACCCTTGCCTTCACTAGTAGTATGTCCTTAACAAGTAGCCTGAACTGGTACCCTTGCCTTAACCAGTACCCTCAACAAGTACCCATGCCTTAACTAGTAGCCTGGACTTAACTAGTAGCCTGGCCTTAACTAGTAGCCTGAACTAGTACACTTGCCTTAAGGAGTACCCTTGCCCGAACTACTCCCCTTAATTAGGACCCTTATTGAGTAACCCTAAGTAGTAGAGTATGGTACGGTGGGGTAGCATAGGGTAGGGAAGCATACGGTGGAACAGAGAAAACAGAAGGAAATAGAATAGAACAGCATAGGTCAGGGTAGGTTAGCTTAGTGTAGGGTATGGTAGAGTAGCATAGGATGGAATAGAGAAAATAGAAAAGGAGACTAGAAAAGAGCAGACTAGATTAGGATAGGCTAGGGTGGGGGAGGGTTTTGTAGAATACAGTAGTGTAGAATGGAATAGAATGGTGTGGAATGGAGTCAAATGGATTCGAACACAGATGCAGAGAGTAGAAAAGAGTTGAATAGAGCCGAATAACGCTGAATAGGACCACATATGGCCAAAATGAGCCGAATCGAGTCGAGTCGACCAGATTCGGGATGAATGGAGCCTAGTGGAGCTGAAATGAGCCAAATAGAGACAAACTGAACCCAGCAAAATCGAGCCAAGACACACTTAATTGCATCCTATTGCATCGGATCTCGTCGAATTCCATCAAATCCCACCAAAACGCATCAAATCTCGCGGAATCTCACCGAGTCCCGTCGAATTGTCTCAAATCGGGTCGAATGGTGTCAAACTGAATGGAATCGAATTAAATTGAATAGATTAGAGTAGTGTAGGTTAGACTGGGATTCAGTAGGGAAGGGCACAGAAGAATAGAATAGAGTAGAACAGAAGAGAATACCAAGAGTAGAACGGAGTAGAGTTGAGTAGAGTGGAATAGTCAGAGTCGGGTAGTGCAGAATATAGATGAATAGATCCAATTCAAGCCCAATCGATTCGAATGGAGAGGAAAGGAGACAAATCGTGATGAATCGAATCGATTAGAATAGATTAGAGTAGAGTAGGCTAGAACAGAATAGAATAGAGTAGAAAAGAGTAGAATGCTGTGGAAGGGAGTTGAATGGAGCCAAATAGAGACAAATAAAGTAGAAAGGGTTGAGTAGAGCTGAACAGGGCTGAATAAGGTTCACTCGAGCCTAATTATGCTGAATTGAGCAGAATCGAGACGAATTGACCCAATTCAAGCCAAATAGAGCTAAATCGAGCCGATTCAAGCCTAATCACATGGAATCGCGTCGAAATGCGTTGAATCGAATAGATTAGAGTAGAGGAGGGTACGGCAGGAGAGGCTAGACTACAACACAACACAACACAATAGAAAGAAGAGAATAGAATTAAGTAGAGTCGGGTCCAGTAGAATAGAGTCAAATTGAGCTGAAGAGAGCCGAAAAGAGCCAAACAGAGCTGAATACAGCTGAATTGACCAAATTCAAGGTGAATCGAGATGAATCATGTCGAGTCGTTTGAAACGTGTCGAATCGAATCAAATAGATTAGTGTGGGGAAGGTAAGGTTAGGGTAGGGTAGAGAAGAATAGAATAGAGTAGAATAGAACAGAACAGAACAGAAAGAATCGAGTAGACTAGAGTCAAATAGAGTCGAATACTGCCAAAAAGAGCCGAATAGAGTGGAAAAGAGCCGAATAGAACCGAATCGAGTTTAATGGAGCAGAAAGGAGATGAATCGAGCCGATATGACCCGAATCAGGTCGAATCCCATTCAAGTGTGTCGAATAGCATAGAACAGATTACGGTAGGCTAAGTTAGGGTAGGGTAGGGTAGAATAGAGTGCAGTAGAACAGAAGAGAACAGAACTGAAAGAATAGGGTCGAGACGAGCAGAGTATAGAAGAGTAGAGTAGAGCAGAGTCAAACATTGTCGAATAGGGCCAAATAGAGCCCAAAAGAGCTAAATGGATAGAAACCAAGAGGAATCACACCGAATCCCGTGGAATCGTGCCGTATCGCGTCGAATCCCGTCGAATTGCATTGAATCTGATCAATTCCAATCCAATCAATTAGAATAGACTAGAGTAGGGTAGAGTACAATACAATACAGTAGAGAATAGTTTAGGATGGAGTAGAATGGTGCAGCATGGAGTCGAGTGGAGTCGAAAAGAGATAATAGAGTTGAGTAGAGTCTAATAGAGCCGAATCGAGCTGAATAGAGCTTATTCGAGCTGACTAGAGCCGAATGGAGCCGATTAGAGCTGAATCGAACCGATTTGAGCCGATTGGGGATGAATGGAGTGGAAAGGAGCCAATTTGAGCCGAATCGCATGGAGATGCGTGGAATCGAATCCAGTAGAATAGATTAGATTAGGGTAGGATGGAATAGAGTAGACTTGAACACAGTAGAAGAGAATGGAAAGGATACAATAGAATAGAGTAGAAAAGGGTAGAGCAGAGCAGAATAGTGTAGAGTAGAAGAGAGTAGAGTAGAACAGAGTCGAATCAAGCTGAATGGAGACGAAACGAGACAAATCGCGTCGAATGGCGTCGAATCCCATCGAATCAATTGCAGTAGGGAAGAGTAGAAGAGCGTAGAATGGAGTAGAATGGTGTGCAATGGAATCGAGTAGAGTAGAAAAGAGCTGAAGAGAGCCGAAGAGGGCCAGAGAGGGCCAAATCGAGCTGAATTGAGAGAAATCGAGCCGAATCCAGTGAATCGAGCCTAACGGAGCCAAATCGAGCCTAATCGAGCTGAATCGACACTATTCGAGACAAATGGAGCCGAATGGACATGAATCACACCGATTCGGCCCCTAGTCACGTCAAAATTTCTCGAATTCAATTGAATAGACTAGAGTAGGGGAGGTTCGGGTAGGCTAGAGTAGGGTAGAATAGAGTAGAATAGAATAAAACAGAACAGAACACAACAAAATAGAACAGAACAACACAGAACGAATACAGAAAAGAGTAGGCTAGAGTAGAGTAGAGGGGAATAGAGTAGAGTAGAATAGATTTGAACAGAGCCAAATCGAGCCGAATCACGTTGAAATGGGTTAAATCAAATCCAATCAAGTGGATTACAATACCTTAGAGTTGGGTAGCATAGGGTAGGGTAGAATAGAGTAGAATAGTACAGAACAGAGTAGAAACAATACAATAGAGTAGAGAAGAGTAGAATAGAGCTGAATAGAGCCAAATGCAGACAAAATGAGAGGAACCGTGTAGAAGCAAGTAGAGTAAATTAGAGTGGTGTTGGGTAGGGTAGAGCAGAATAGAGTAGAATAGTGTGGAATGAATAGAATGGAGTAGAATGGAGTCAAATAGAAACGAATAGAGTAGAAAAGAGTCGAATAGAGCAGAATAGGGCCGAAGAAGGCCAAATCGAGCAGATTCGAAGCGATTCAAGCCAAAACAAGCTGAATGGAGCCTAACTGAGCCGAATAGAGCCAAATCGAGCCGAATCGAGCCGATTCAAGCTTCATCGCCTCGAATCGCATTCAACGCGTCAAATCCAATCGAGACGTATAGATTAGAGAAGGGGAGGGGAGGGGAGAATAGAACAGAGTAGAGTGGAATAGAAGAGATTAGAACAGAACAGAAGGAATAGAATCGAGTAGAATCGAGTGGAAAAGAGTAGAGTCGAATACAGTCGAATAGAGCCAAATAAGCTGAATAGAGACGAATGGAGCTGAATACAGCCGAAAAGAGCTGTATACTGCCGAATCACACCTAATCGAGCGGAATCAAGCAGAATCGCACTGACTGTCACCGAACAGCGTCGAATCGAATCAGGTCGAATCGAGTCGAGTCACATCGTTTTGAATCAAACAAGGTCAAATCGCTTCATATCGTGTCGAATCCCATCGAATCATGTCGAATAACTTCGAATTGCGTCAAACCTCAGAGAATCCTACTGAATCACGTCGAGTCGCATGGAATCTCATCAAATCCCTTCAGATTTGCCGAATCCAGTCAAGTCCTATCAAATCGCTTTGCACGGAATCGAATTGAATCCAATAGATTAAAGTAGGGTAGGTTCGGGTGGGGTGCCGTTGGGTCGGGTAGGGTAGAATAGAATAGGAGAGAATAGTACAGAACAGAAAGAATACAACAGAATAGAATAGAGTCAAAGAGAGAGAACATAGCCGAATTGAGCCGAGTGGAGACAAAACGAGACGAATCACGTCCGGTTGCTTCGAATCGCATCGAATCGATTAGAAGAGATTAGGGTAGGGAAGGGTAGAATAGAAGAGAGGAAAATAGTGAGGAATGGAGTTGAACGGAGTCCAATAGAGACGGATAGATATGAATAGAGTACAAAAGAGTCTAATAGAGCAGAATAGGGCCGAATAGGCCCAAATAAGGCCTAATTGAGCAGAATCCAGCAGAATCGATGGAATTCGAGCCTAATCGAGCCGAATGGAGTGAAATGGAGCCAAGTCGAGCCGAATAGAGCCGATTCGAACTGAATCGAGCTGATTCAAGCCTAATCGCGTCAAATCGCGTGGAAATACGTCACATCGAATCTAATCAAATAGATTAGGGAAGGGTAGGGGAGGGGCGGGTGGGTAGAATAGAACAGAATAGTACAGAATAGAATATAGTACAGTAGGGTAGAGTAGAGAGAGTAAAGCAGACAAGAGTAGAGCAGAGTAGAATTGAGTCAAATAGAGTCAAAGAGTGCAGGATATAGCTGAATAGAGCCAATTCTGGCCGAATCGAGTCAAATGGAAACAAAACGAGATGAATCACACCGAATTGCTTCGAATCGCATCCAATCGAATAGATTAGAGTATCGTAGGGTAGAGTAGAACAGAATAGCGTAGAATGGAGAAGAGTGGAGTCAAATGGAGTCGAACAGAGACAAATAGAGTAGAAAAGAGTCGAATCGAGCCAAATAGGGCCGAATAAGGCTGAACCGAGTGGAAACGAGCTGAATTGAAGCGATTCGAGCCAAATCGAGCTGAATCGAGCTGATGTTGCGGAATCGAGCCGACTCAAGCGTGATGGTGTCCGGTCGCATCGAAATGCTTTGAATCGAATCAAATGGAATCGATTAGAATAGGTTAGGGTAGGGTAGTTTATGATAGGAAGACTAGGGTAGATGCAAGTAGACTACATTAGAGTAGACAAGAGAAGGCTAGAGTAGAAGCCTAGACTAGTAAGCTGGACTAGTCAGCTAGACTAGTGGCATAGAGCAGTAGCCTAGACAACTAGTCTTGAAGAGTACCCTAAGTCAGTAATCTGAACGAGTACCCTTGCCTGAACTCTTAGCCTAATCTAGTACCCTTGCCTTAACTAGTAGTCCTAACAAGTACCCTTGCCTTAACCAGTAGTCTTCACTAGTACCCTTGCCTTCACTAGTAGTATGTCCTTAACAAGTAGCCTGAACTGGTACCCTTGCCTTAACCAGTACCCTCAACAAGTACCCATGCCTTAACTAGTAGCCTGGACTTAACTAGTAGCCTGGCCTTAACTAGTAGCCTGAACTAGTACACTTGCCTTAAGGAGTACCCTTGCCCGAACTACTCCCCTTAATTAGGACCCTTATTGAGTAACCCTAAGTAGTAGAGTATGGTACGGTGGGGTAGCATAGGGTAGGGAAGCATACGGTGGAACAGAGAAAACAGAAGGAAATAGAATAGAACAGCATAGGTCAGGGTAGGTTAGCTTAGTGTAGGGTATGGTAGAGTAGCATAGGATGGAATAGAGAAAATAGAAAAGGAGACTAGAAAAGAGCAGACTAGATTAGGATAGGCTAGGGTGGGGGAGGGTTTTGTAGAATACAGTAGTGTAGAATGGAATAGAATGGTGTGGAATGGAGTCAAATGGATTCGAACACAGATGCAGAGAGTAGAAAAGAGTTGAATAGAGCCGAATAACGCTGAATAGGACCACATATGGCCAAAATGAGCCGAATCGAGTCGAGTCGACCAGATTCGGGATGAATGGAGCCTAGTGGAGCTGAAATGAGCCAAATAGAGACAAACTGAACCCAGCAAAATCGAGCCAAGACACACTTAATTGCATCCTATTGCATCGGATCTCGTCGAATTCCATCAAATCCCACCAAAACGCATCAAATCTCGCGGAATCTCACCGAGTCCCGTCGAATTGTCTCAAATCGGGTCGAATGGTGTCAAACTGAATGGAATCGAATTAAATTGAATAGATTAGAGTAGTGTAGGTTAGACTGGGATTCAGTAGGGAAGGGCACAGAAGAATAGAATAGAGTAGAACAGAAGAGAATACCAAGAGTAGAACGGAGTAGAGTTGAGTAGAGTGGAATAGTCAGAGTCGGGTAGTGCAGAATATAGATGAATAGATCCAATTCAAGCCCAATCGATTCGAATGGAGAGGAAAGGAGACAAATCGTGATGAATCGAATCGATTAGAATAGATTAGAGTAGAGTAGGCTAGAACAGAATAGAATAGAGTAGAAAAGAGTAGAATGCTGTGGAAGGGAGTTGAATGGAGCCAAATAGAGACAAATAAAGTAGAAAGGTTTGAGTAGAGCTGAACAGGGCTGAATAAGGTTCACTCGAGCCTAATTATGCTGAATTGAGCAGAATCGAGACGAATTGACCCAATTCAAGCCAAATAGAGCTAAATCGAGCCGATTCAAGCCTAATCACATGGAATCGCGTCGAAATGCGTTGAATCGAATAGATTAGAGTAGAGGAGGGTACGGCAGGAGAGGCTAGACTACAACACAACACAACACAATAGAAAGAAGAGAATAGAATTAAGTAGAGTCGGGTCCAGTAGAATAGAGTCAAATTGAGCTGAAGAGAGCCGAAAAGAGCCAAACAGAGCTGAATACAGCTGAATTGACCAAATTCAAGGTGAATCGAGATGAATCATGTCGAGTCGTTTGAAACGTGTCGAATCGAATCAAATAGATTAGTGTGGGGAAGGTAAGGTTAGGGTAGGGTAGAGAAGAATAGAATAGAGTAGAATAGAACAGAACAGAACAGAAAGAATCGAGTAGACTAGAGTCAAATAGAGTCGAATACTGCCAAAAAGAGCCGAATAGAGTGGAAAAGAGCCGAATAGAACCGAATCGAGTTTAATGGAGCAGAAAGGAGATGAATCGAGCCGATATGACCCGAATCAGGTCGAATCCCATTCAAGTGTGTCGAATAGCATAGAACAGATTACGGTAGGCTAAGTTAGGGTAGGGTAGGGTAGAATAGAGTGCAGTAGAACAGAACAGAACAGAACTGAAAGAATAGGGTCGAGACGAGCAGAGTATAGAAGAGTAGAGTAGAGCAGAGTCAAACATTGTCGAATAGGGCCAAATAGAGCCCAAAAGAGCTAAATGGATAGAAACCAAGAGGAATCACACCGAATCCCGTGGAATCGTGCCGTATCGCGTCGAATCCCGTCGAATTGCATTGAATCTGATCAATTCCAATCCAATCAATTAGAATAGACTAGAGTAGGGTAGAGTACAATACAATACAGTAGAGAATAGTTTAGGATGGAGTAGAATGGTGCAGCATGGAGTCGAGTGGAGTCGAAAAGAGATAATAGAGTTGAGTAGAGTCTAATAGAGCCGAATCGAGCTGAATAGAGCCTATTCGAGCTGACTAGAGCCGAATGGAGCCGATTAGAGCTGAATCGAACCGATTTGAGCCGATTGGGGATGAATGGAGTGGAAAGGAGCCAATTTGAGCCGAATCGCATGGAGATGCGTGGAATCGAATCCAGTAGAATAGATTAGATTAGGGTAGGATGGAATAGAGTAGACTTGAACACAGTAGAAGAGAATGGAAAGGATACAATAGAATAGAGTAGAAAAGGGTAGAGCAGAGCAGAATAGTGTAGAGTAGAAGAGAGTAGAGTAGAACAGAGTCGAATCAAGCTGAATGGAGACGAAACGAGACAAATCGCGTCGAATGGCGTCGAATCCCATCGAATCAATTACAGTAGGGAATAGTAGAAGAGCGTAGAATGGAGTAGAATGGTGTGCAATGGAATCGAGTAGAGTAGAAAAGAGCTGAAGAGAGCCGAAGAGGGCCAGAGAGGGCCAAATCGAGCTGAATTGAGAGAAATCGAGCCGAATCCAGTGAATCGAGCCTAACGGAGCCAAATCGAGCCTAATCGAGCTGAATCGACACTATTCGAGACAAATGGAGCCGAATGGACATGAATCACACCGATTCGGCCCCTAGTCACGTCAAAATTTCTCGAATTCAATTGAATAGACTAGAGTAGGGGAGGTTCGGGTAGGCTAGAGTAGGGTAGAATAGAGTAGAATAGAATAAAACAGAACAGAACACAACAAAATAGAACAGAACAACACAGAACGAATACAGAAAAGAGTAGGCTAGAGTAGAGTAGAGGGGAATAGAGTAGAGTAGAATAGATTTGAACAGAGCCAAATCGAGCCGAATCACGTTGAAATGGGTTAAATCAAATCCAATCAAGTGGATTACAATACCTTAGAGTTGGGTAGCATAGGGTAGGGTAGAATAGAGTAGAATAGTACAGAACAGAGTAGAAACAATACAATAGAGTAGAGAAGAGTAGAATAGAGCTGAATAGAGCCAAATGCAGACAAAATGAGAGGAACCGTGTAGAAGCAAGTAGAGTAAATTAGAGTGGTGTTGGGTAGGGTAGAGCAGAATAGAGTAGAATAGTGTAGAATAGTGTGGAATGAATAGAATGGAGTAGAATGGAGTCAAATAGAAACGAATAGAGTAGAAAAGAGTCGAATAGAGCAGAATAGGGCCGAAGAAGGCCAAATCGAGCAGATTCGAAGCGATTCAAGCCAAAACAAGCTGAATGGAGCCTAACTGAGCCGAATAGAGCCAAATCGAGCCGATTCAAGCTTCATCGCCTCGAATCGCGTTCAACGCGTCAAATCCAATCCAGACATATAGATTAGAGAAGGGGAGGGGAGGGGAGGGGAGGGGAGAATAGAACAGAGTAGAGTGGAATAGAAGAGATTAGAACAGAACAGAAGGAATAGAATCGAGTAGAATCGAGTGGAAAAGAGTAGAGTTGAATACAGTCGAATAGAGCCAAATAAGCTGAATAGAGACGAATGGAGCTGAATACAGCCGAAAAGAGCTGTAGACTGCCGAATCACACCTAATCGAGCGGAATCAAGCAGAATCGCACTGACTGTCACCGAACAGCGTCGAATCGAATCAGGTCGAATCGAGTCGAGTCACATCGTTTTGAATCAAACAAGGTCAAATCGCTTCATATCGTGTCGAATCCCATCGAATCATGTCGAATAACTTCGAATTGCGTCAAACCTCAGAGAATCCTACTGAATCACGTCGAGTCGCATGGAATCTCATCAAATCCCTTCAGATTTGCCGAATCCAGTCAAGTCCTATCAAATCGCTTTGCACGGAATCGAATTGAATCCAATAGATTAAAGTAGGGTAGGTTCGGGTGGGGTGCCGTTGGGTCGGGTAGGGTAGAATAGAATAGGAGAGAATAGAACAGAACAGAAAGAATACAACAGAATAGAATAGAGTCAAAGAGAGAGAACATAGCCGAATTGAGCCGAGTGGAGACAAAACGAGACGAATCACGTCCGGTTGCTTCGAATCGCATCGAATCGATTAGAAGAGATTAGGGTAGGGAAGGGTAGAATAGAAGAGAGGAAAATAGTGAGGAATGGAGTTGAACGGAGTCCAGTAGAGACGGGTAGATATGAATAGAGTACAAAAGAGTCTAATAGAGCAGAATAGGGCCGAATAGGCCCAAATAAGGCCTAATTGAGCAGAATCCAGCAGAATCGATGGAATTCGAGCCTAATCGAGCCGAATGGAGTGAAATGGAGCCAAGTCGAGCCGAATAGAGCCGATTCGAACTGAATCGAGCTGATTCAAGCCTAATCGCGTCAAATCGCGTGGAAATACGTCACATCGAATCTAATCAAATAGATTAGGGAAGGGGAGGGGAGGGGCGGGTGTGTAGAACAGAACAGAATAGTACAGAATAGAATATAGTACAGTAGGGTAGAGTAGAGAGAGTAAAGCAGACAAGAGTAGAGCAGAGTAGAATTGAGTCAAATAGAGTCAAAGAGTGCAGGATATAGCTGAATAGAGCCAATTCTGGCCGAATCGAGTCAAATGGAAACAAAACGAGATGAATCACACCGAATTGCTTCCAATCGCATCCAATCGAATAGATTAGAGTATCGTAGGGTAGAGTAGAACAGAATAGCGTAGAATGGAGAAGAGTGGAGTCAAATGGAGTCGAACAGAGACAAATAGAGTACAAAAGAGTCGAATCGAGCCAAATAGGGCCGAATATGGCTGAACCGAGTGGAAACGAGCTGAATTGAAGCGATTTGAGCCAAATCGAGCTGAATCGCGCTGATGTTGCAGAATCGAGCCGACTCAAGCGTGATGGTGTCCGGTCGCATCGAAATGCTTTGAATCGAATCAAATGGAATCGATTAGGATAGGTTAGGGTAGGGTAGTTTATGATAGGAAGACTAGGGTAGATGCAAGTAGACTACATTAGAGTAGGCAAGAGAAGGCTAGAGTAGAAGCCTAGACTAGTAAGCTGGACTAGTCAGCTAGACTAGTGGCATAGAGCAGTAGCCTAGACAACTAGTCTTGAAGAGTACCCTAAGTCAGTAATCTGAACGAGTACCCTTGCCTGAACTCTTAGCCTAATCTAGTACCCTTGCCTTAACTAGTAGTCCTAACAAGTACCCTTGCCTTAACCAGTAGTCTTCACTAGTACCCTTGCCTTCACTAGTAGTATGTCCTTAACAAGTAGCCTGAACTGGTACCCTTGCCTTAACCAGTACCCTCAACAAGTACCCATGCCTTAACTAGTAGCCTGGACTTAACTAGTGCCCTGCCCATAAGTAGTAGCCTGAACTAGTACCCTTGCCTTAAGGAGTACCCTTGCCCGAACTACTCCCCTTAATTAGGACCCTTATTGAGTAACCCTAAGTAGTAGAGTATGGTACGGTGGGGTAGCATAGGGTAGGGAAGCATACGGTGGAACAGAGAAAATAGAAGGAAATAGAATAGAACAGCACAGGTCAGGGTAGGTTAGCTTAGTGTAGGGTATGGTAGAGTAGCATAGGATGGAATAGAGAAAATAGAAAAGGAGACTAGAAAAGAGCAGACTAGATTAGGATAGGCTAGGGTGGGGGAGGGTTTTGTAGAATACAGTAGTGTAGAATGGAATAGAATGGTGTGGAATGGAGTCAAATGGATTCGAACACAGATGCAGAGAGTAGAAAAGAGTTGAATAGAGCCGAATAACGCTGAATAGGACCACATATGGCCAAAATGAGCCGAATCGAGTCGAGTCGACCAGATTCGGGATGAATGGAGCCTAGTGGAGCTGAAATGAGCCAAATAGAGACAAACTGAACCCAGCAAAATCGAGCCAAGACACACTTAATTGCATCCTATTGCATCGGATCTCGTCGAATTCCATCAAATCCCACCAAAACGCATCAAATCTCGCGGAATCTCACCGAGTCCCGTCGAATTGTCTCAAATCGGGTCGAATGGTGTCAAACTGAATGGAATCGAATTAAATTGAATAGATTAGAGTAGTGTAGGTTAGACTGGGATTCAGTAGGGAAGGGCACAGAAGAATAGAATAGAGTAGAACAGAAGAGAATACCAAGAGTAGAATGGAGTAGAGTTGAGTAGAGTGGAATAGTCAGAGTCGGGTAGTGCAGAATATAGATGAATAGATCCAATTCAAGCCCAATCGATTCGAATGGAGAGGAAAGGAGACAAATCGTGATGAATCGAATCGATTAGAATAGATTAGAGTAGAGTAGGCTAGAACAGAATAGAATAGAGTAGAAAAGAGTAGAATGCTGTGGAAGGGAGTTGAATGGAGCCAAATAGAGACAAATAAAGTAGAAAGGGTTGAGTAGAGCTGAACAGGGCTGAATAAGGTTCACTCGAGCCTAATTATGCTGAATTGAGCAGAATCGAGACGAATTGACCCAATTCAAGCCAAATAGAGCTAAATCGAGCCGATTCAAGCCTAATCACATGGAATCGCGTCGAAATGCGTTGAATCGAATAGATTAGAGTAGAGGAGGGTACGGCAGGAGAGGCTAGACTACAACACAACACAACACAATAGAAAGAAGAGAATAGAATTAAGTAGAGTCGGGTCCAGTAGAATAGAGTCAAATTGAGCTGAAGAGAGCCGAAAAGAGCCAAACAGAGCTGAATACAGCTGAATTGACCAAATTCAAGGTGAATCGAGATGAATCATGTCGAGTCGTTTGAAACGTGTCGAATCGAATCAAATAGATTAGTGTGGGGAAGGTAAGGTTAGGGTAGGGTAGAGAAGAATAGAATAGAGTAGAATAGAACAGAACAGAAAGAATCGAGTAGACTAGAGTCAAATAGAGTCGAATACTGCCAAAAAGAGCCGAATAGAGTGGAAAAGAGCCGAATAGAACCGAATCGAGTTTAATGGAGCAGAAAGGAGATGAATCGAGCCCATATGACCCGAATCAGGTCGAATCCCATTCAAGTGTGTCGAATAGCATAGAACAGATTACGGTAGGCTAAGTTAGGGTAGGGTAGGGTAGAATAGAGTGCAGTAGAACAGAACAGAACTGAAAGAATAGGGTCGAGACGAGCAGAGTATAGAAGAGTAGAGTAGAGCAGAGTCAAACATTGTCGAATAGGGCCAAATAGAGCCCAAAAGAGCTAAATGGATAGAAACCAAGAGGAATCACACCGAATCCCGTGGAATCGTGCCGTATCGCGTCGAATCCCGTCGAATTGCATTGAATCTGATCAATTCCAATCCAATCAATTAGAATAGACTAGAGTAGGGTAGAGTACAATACAATACAGTAGAGAATAGTTTAGGATGGAGTAGAATGGTGCAGCATGGAGTCGAGTGGAGTCGAAAAGAGATAATAGAGTTGAGTAGAGTCTAATAGAGCCGAATCGAGCTGAATAGAGCCTATTCGAGCTGACTAGAGCCGAATGGAGCCGATTAGAGCTGAATCGAACCGATTTGAGCCGATTGGGGATGAATGGAGTGGAAAGGAGCCAATTTGAGCCGAATCGCATGGAGATGCGTGGAATCGAATCCAGTAGAATAGATTAGATTAGGGTAGGATGGAATAGAGTAGACTTGAACACAGTAGAAGAGAATGGAAAGGATACAATAGAATAGAGTAGAAAAGGGTAGAGCAGAGCAGAATAGTGTAGAGTAGAAGAGAGTAGAGTAGAACAGAGTCGAATCAAGCTGAATGGAGACGAAACGAGACAAATCGCGTCGAATGGCGTCGAATCCCATCGAATCAATTACAGTAGGGAATAGTAGAAGAGCGTAGAATGGAGTAGAATGGTGTGCAATGGAATCGAGTAGAGTAGAAAAGAGCTGAAGAGAGCCGAAGAGGGCCAGAGAGGGCCAAATCGAGCTGAATTGAGAGAAATCGAGCCGAATCCAGTGAATCGAGCCTAACGGAGCCAAATCGAGCCTAATCGAGCTGAATCGACACTATTCGAGACAAATGGAGCCGAATGGACATGAATCACACCGATTCGGCCCCTAGTCACGTCAAAATTTCTCGAATTCAATTGAATAGACTAGAGTAGGGGAGGTTCGGGTAGGCTAGAGTAGGGTAGAATAGAGTAGAATAGAATAAAACAGAACAGAACACAACAAAATAGAACAGAACAACACAGAACGAATACAGAAAAGAGTAGGCTAGAGTAGAGTAGAGGGGAATAGAGTAGAGTAGAATAGATTTGAACAGAGCCAAATCGAGCCGAATCACGTTGAAATGGGTTAAATCAAATCCAATCAAGTGGATTACAATACCTTAGAGTTGGGTAGCATAGGGTAGGGTAGAATAGAGTAGAATAGTACAGAACAGAGTAGAAACAATACAATAGAGTAGAGAAGAGTAGAATAGAGCTGAATAGAGCCAAATGCAGACAAAATGAGAGGAACCGTGTAGAAGCAAGTAGAGTAAATTAGAGTGGTGTTGGGTAGGGTAGAGCAGAATAGAGTAGAATAGTGTAGAATAGTGTGGAATGAATAGAATGGAGTAGAATGGAGTCAAATAGAAACGAATAGAGTAGAAAAGAGTCGAATAGAGCAGAATAGGGCCGAAGAAGGCCAAATCGAGCAGATTCGAAGCGATTCAAGCCAAAACAAGCTGAATGGAGCCTAACTGAGCCGAATAGAGCCAAATCGAGCCGATTCAAGCTTCATCGCCTCGAATCGCGTTCAACGCGTCAAATCCAATCCAGACATATAGATTAGAGAAGGGGAGGGGAGGGGAGGGGAGGGGAGAATAGAACAGAGTAGAGTGGAATAGAAGAGATTAGAACAGAACAGAAGGAATAGAATCGAGTAGAATCGAGTGGAAAAGAGTAGAGTTGAATACAGTCGAATAGAGCCAAATAAGCTGAATAGAGACGAATGGAGCTGAATACAGCCGAAAAGAGCTGTAGACTGCCGAATCACACCTAATCGAGCGGAATCAAGCAGAATCGCACTGACTGTCACCGAACAGCGTCGAATCGAATCAGGTCGAATCGAGTCGAGTCACATCGTTTTGAATCAAACAAGGTCAAATCGCTTCATATCGTGTCGAATCCCATCGAATCATGTCGAATAACTTCGAATTGCGTCAAACCTCAGAGAATCCTACTGAATCACGTCGAGTCGCATGGAATCTCATCAAATCCCTTCAGATTTGCCGAATCCAGTCAAGTCCTATCAAATCGCTTTGCACGGAATCGAATTGAATCCAATAGATTAAAGTAGGGTAGGTTCGGGTGGGGTGCCGTTGGGTCGGGTAGGGTAGAATAGAATAGGAGAGAATAGAACAGAACAGAAAGAATACAACAGAATAGAATAGAGTCAAAGAGAGAGAACATAGCCGAATTGAGCCGAGTGGAGACAAAACGAGACGAATCACGTCCGGTTGCTTCGAATCGCATCGAATCGATTAGAAGAGATTAGGGTAGGGAAGGGTAGAATAGAAGAGAGGAAAATAGTGAGGAATGGAGTTGAACGGAGTCCAATAGAGACGGATAGATATGAATAGAGTACAAAAGAGTCTAATAGAGCAGAATAGGGCCGAATAGGCCCAAATAAGGCCTAATTGAGCAGAATCCAGCAGAATCGATGGAATTCGAGCCTAATCGAGCCGAATGGAGTGAAATGGAGCCAAGTCGAGCCGAATAGAGCCGATTCGAACTGAATCGAGCTGATTCAAGCCTAATCGCGTCAAATCGCGTGGAAATACGTCACATCGAATCTAATCAAATAGATTAGGGAAGGGGAGGGGAGGGGCGGGTGTGTAGAACAGAACAGAATAGTACAGAATAGAATATAGTACAGTAGGGTAGAGTAGAGAGAGTAAAGCAGACAAGAGTAGAGCAGAGTAGAATTGAGTCAAATAGAGTCAAAGAGTGCAGGATATAGCTGAATAGAGCCAATTCTGGCCGAATCGAGTCAAATGGAAACAAAACGAGATGAATCACACCGAATTGCTTCCAATCGCATCCAATCGAATAGATTAGAGTATCGTAGGGTAGAGTAGAACAGAATAGCGTAGAATGGAGAAGAGTGGAGTCAAATGGAGTCGAACAGAGACAAATAGAGTACAAAAGAGTCGAATCGAGCCAAATAGGGCCGAATATGGCTGAACCGAGTGGAAACGAGCTGAATTGAAGCGATTTGAGCCAAATCGAGCTGAATCGCGCTGATGTTGCAGAATCGAGCCGACTCAAGCGTGATGGTGTCCGGTCGCATCGAAATGCTTTGAATCGAATCAAATGGAATCGATTAGGATAGGTTAGGGTAGGGTAGTTTATGATAGGAAGACTAGGGTAGATGCAAGTAGACTACATTAGAGTAGGCAAGAGAAGGCTAGAGTAGAAGCCTAGACTAGTAAGCTGGACTAGTCAGCTAGACTAGTGGCATAGAGCAGTAGCCTAGACAACTAGTCTTGAAGAGTACCCTAAGTCAGTAATCTGAACGAGTACCCTTGCCTGAACTCTTAGCCTAATCTAGTACCCTTGCCTTAACTAGTAGTCCTAACAAGTACCCTTGCCTTAACCAGTAGTCTTCACTAGTACCCTTGCCTTCACTAGTAGTATGTCCTTAACAAGTAGCCTGAACTGGTACCCTTGCCTTAACCAGTACCCTCAACAAGTACCCATGCCTTAACTAGTAGCCTGGACTTAACTAGTGCCCTGCCCATAAGTAGTAGCCTGAACTAGTACCCTTGCCTTAAGGAGTACCCTTGCCCGAACTACTCCCCTTAATTAGGACCCTTATTGAGTAACCCTAAGTAGTAGAGTATGGTACGGTGGGGTAGCATAGGGTAGGGAAGCATACGGTGGAACAGAGAAAATAGAAGGAAATAGAATAGAACAGCACAGGTCAGGGTAGGTTAGCTTAGTGTAGGGTATGGTAGAGTAGCATAGGATGGAATAGAGAAAATAGAAAAGGAGACTAGAAAAGAGCAGACTAGATTAGGATAGGCTAGGGTGGGGGAGGGTTTTGTAGAATACAGTAGTGTAGAATGGAATAGAATGGTGTGGAATGGAGTCAAATGGATTCGAACACAGATGCAGAGAGTAGAAAAGAGTTGAATAGAGCCGAATAACGCTGAATAGGACCACATATGGCCAAAATGAGCCGAATCGAGTCGAGTCGACCAGATTCGGGATGAATGGAGCCTAGTGGAGCTGAAATGAGCCAAATAGAGACAAACTGAACCCAGCAAAATCGAGCCAAGACACACTTAATTGCATCCTATTGCATCGGATCTCGTCGAATTCCATCAAATCCCACCAAAACGCATCAAATCTCGCGGAATCTCACCGAGTCCCGTCGAATTGTCTCAAATCGGGTCGAATGGTGTCAAACTGAATGGAATCGAATTAAATTGAATAGATTAGAGTAGTGTAGGTTAGACTGGGATTCAGTAGGGAAGGGCACAGAAGAATAGAATAGAGTAGAACAGAAGAGAATACCAAGAGTAGAATGGAGTAGAGTTGAGTAGAGTGGAATAGTCAGAGTCGGGTAGTGCAGAATATAGATGAATAGATCCAATTCAAGCCCAATCGATTCGAATGGAGAGGAAAGGAGACAAATCGTGATGAATCGAATCGATTAGAATAGATTAGAGTAGAGTAGGCTAGAACAGAATAGAATAGAGTAGAAAAGAGTAGAATGGTGTGGAAGGGAGTTGAATGGAGCCAAATAGAGACAAATAAAGTAGAAAGGGTTGAGTAGAGCTGAACAGGGCTGAATAAGGTTCACTCGAGCCTAATTATGCTGAATTGAGCAGAATCGAGACGAATTGACCCAATTCAAGCCAAATAGAGCTAAATCGAGCCGATTCAAGCCTAATCACATGGAATCGCGTCGAAATGCGTTGAATCGAATAGATTAGAGTAGAGGAGGGTACGGCAGGAGAGGCTAGACTACAACACAACAGAACACAATAGAAAGAAGAGAATAGAATTAAGTAGAGTCGGGTCCAGTAGAATAGAGTCAAATTGAGCTGAAGAGAGCCGAAAAGAGCCAAACAGAGCTGAATACAGCTGAATTGACCAAATTCAAGGTGAATCGAGATGAATCATGTCGAGTCGTTTGAAACGTGTCGAATCGAATCAAATAGATTAGTGTGGGGAAGGTAAGGTTAGGGTAGGGTAGAGAAGAATAGAATAGAGTAGAATAGAACAGAACAGAAAGAATCGAGTAGACTAGAGTCAAATAGAGTCGAATACTGCCAAAAAGAGCCGAATAGAGTGGAAAAGAGCCGAATAGAACCGAATCGAGTTTAATGGAGCAGAAAGGAGATGAATCGAGCCCATATGACCCGAATCAGGTCGAATCCCATTCAAGTGTGTCGAATAGCATAGAACAGATTACGGTAGGCTAAGTTAGGGTAGGGTAGGGTAGAATAGAGTGCAGTAGAACAGAACAGAACAGAACTGAAAGAATAGGGTCGAGACGAGCAGAGTATAGAAGAGTAGAGTAGAGCAGAGTCAAACATTGTCGAATAGGGCCAAATAGAGCCCAAAAGAGCTAAATGGATAGAAACCAAGAGGAATCACACCGAATCCCGTGGAATCGTGCCGTATCGCGTCGAATCCCGTCGAATTGCATTGAATCTGATCAATTCCAATCCAATCAATTAGAATAGACTAGAGTAGGGTAGAGTACAATACAATACAGTAGAGAATAGTTTAGGATGGAGTAGAATGGTGCAGCATGGAGTCGAGTGGAGTCGAAAAGAGATAATAGAGTTGAGTAGAGTCTAATAGAGCCGAATCGAGCTGAATAGAGCCTATTCGAGCTGACTAGAGCCGAATGGAGCCGATTAGAGCTGAATCGAACCGATTTGAGCCGATTGGGGATGAATGGAGTGGAAAGGAGCCAATTTGAGCCGAATCGCATGGAGATGCGTGGAATCGAATCCAGTAGAATAGATTAGATTAGGGTAGGATGGAATAGAGTAGACTTGAACACAGTAGAAGAGAATGGAAAGGATACAATAGAATAGAGTAGAAAAGGGTAGAGCAGAGCAGAATAGTGTAGAGTAGAAGAGAGTAGAGTAGAACAGAGTCGAATCAAGCTGAATGGAGACGAAACGAGACAAATCGCGTCGAATGGCGTCGAATCCCATCGAATCAATTACAGTAGGGAATAGTAGAAGAGCGTAGAATGGAGTAGAATGGTGTGCAATGGAATCGAGTAGAGTAGAAAAGAGCTGAAGAGAGCCGAAGAGGGCCAGAGAGGGCCAAATCGAGCTGAATTGAGAGAAATCGAGCCGAATCCAGTGAATCGAGCCTAACGGAGCCAAATCGAGCCTAATCGAGCTGAATCGACACTATTCGAGACAAATGGAGCCGAATGGACATGAATCACACCGATTCGGCCCCTAGTCACGTCAAAATTTCTCGAATTCAATTGAATAGACTAGAGTAGGGGAGGTTCGGGTAGGCTAGAGTAGGGTAGAATAGAGTAGAATAGAATAAAACAGAACAGAACACAACAAAATAGAACAGAACAACACAGAACGAATACAGAAAAGAGTAGGCTAGAGTAGAGTAGAGGGGAATAGAGTAGAGTAGAATAGATTTGAACAGAGCCAAATAGAGCCGAATCACGTTGAAATGGGTTAAATCAAATCCAATCAAGTGGATTACAATACCTTAGAGTTGGGTAGCATAGGGTAGGGTAGAATAGAGTAGAATAGTACAGAACAGAGTAGAAACAATACAATAGAGTAGAGAAGAGTAGAATAGAGCTGAATAGAGCCAAATGCAGACAAAATGAGAGGAACCGTGTAGAAGCAAGTAGAGTAAATTAGAGTGGTGTTGGGTAGGGTAGAGCAGAATAGAGTAGAATAGTGTAGAATAGTGTGGAATGAATAGAATGGAGTAGAATGGAGTCAAATAGAAACGAATAGAGTAGAAAAGAGTCGAATAGAGCAGAATAGGGCCGAAGAAGGCCAAATCGAGCAGATTCGAAGCGATTCAAGCCAAAACAAGCTGAATGGAGCCTAACTGAGCCGAATAGAGCCAAATCGAGCCGATTCAAGCTTCATCGCCTCGAATCGCGTTCAACGCGTCAAATCCAATCCAGACATATAGATTAGAGAAGGGGAGGGGAGGGGAGGGGAGGGGAGAATAGAACAGAGTAGAGTGGAATAGAAGAGATTAGAACAGAACAGAAGGAATAGAATCGAGTAGAATCGAGTGGAAAAGAGTAGAGTTGAATACAGTCGAATAGAGCCAAATAAGCTGAATAGAGACGAATGGAGCTGAATACAGCCGAAAAGAGCTGTAGACTGCCGAATCACACCTAATCGAGCGGAATCAAGCAGAATCGCACTGACTGTCACCGAACAGCGTCGAATCGAATCAGGTCGAATCGAGTCGAGTCACATCGTTTTGAATCAAACAAGGTCAAATCGCTTCATATCGTGTCGAATCCCATCGAATCATGTCGAATAACTTCGAATTGCGTCAAACCTCAGAGAATCCTACTGAATCACGTCGAGTCGCATGGAATCTCATCAAATCCCTTCAGATTTGCCGAATCCAGTCAAGTCCTATCAAATCGCTTTGCACGGAATCGAATTGCATCCAATAGATTAAAGTAGGGTAGGTTCGGGTGGGGTGCCGTTGGGTCGGGTAGGGTAGAATAGAATAGGAGAGAATAGAACAGAACAGAAAGAATACAACAGAATAGAATAGAGTCAAAGAGAGAGAACATAGCCGAATTGAGCCGAGTGGAGACAAAACGAGACGAATCACGTCCGGTTGCTTCGAATCGCATCGAATCGATTAGAAGAGATTAGGGTAGGGAAGGGTAGAATAGAAGAGAGGAAAATAGTGAGGAATGGAGTTGAACGGAGTCCAATAGAGACGGATAGATATGAATAGAGTACAAAAGAGTCTAATAGAGCAGAATAGGGCCGAATAGGCCCAAATAAGGCCTAATTGAGCAGAATCCAGCAGAATCGATGGAATTCGAGCCTAATCGAGCCGAATGGAGTGAAATGGAGCCAAGTCGAGCCGAATAGAGCCGATTCGAACTGAATCGAGCTGATTCAAGCCTAATCGCGTCAAATCGCGTGGAAATACGTCACATCGAATCTAATCAAATAGATTAGGGAAGGGGAGGGGAGGGGCGGGTGGGTAGAACAGAACAGAATAGTACAGAATAGAATATAGTACAGTAGGGTAGAGTAGAGAGAGTAAAGCAGACAAGAGTAGAGCAGAGTAGAATTGAGTCAAATAGAGTCAAAGAGTGCAGGATATAGCTGAATAGAGCCAATTCTGGCCGAATCGAGTCAAATGGAAACAAAACGAGATGAATCACACCGAATTGCTTCGAATCGCATCCAATCGAATAGATTAGAGTATCGTAGGGTAGAGTAGAACAGAATAGCGTAGAATGGAGAAGAGTGGAGTCAAATGGAGTCGAACAGAGACAAATAGAGTACAAAAGAGTCGAATCGAGCCAAATAGGGCCGAATATGGCTGAACCGAGTGGAAACGAGCTGAATTGAAGCGATTTGAGCCAAATCGAGCTGAATCGCGCTGATGTTGCAGAATCGAGCCGACTCAAGCGTGATGGTGTCCGGTCGCATCGAAATGCTTTGAATCGAATCAAATGGAATCGATTAGGATAGGTTAGGGTAGGGTAGTTTATGATAGGAAGACTAGGGTAGATGCAAGTAGACTACATTAGAGTAGGCAAGAGAAGGCTAGAGTAGAAGCCTAGACTAGTAAGCTGGACTAGTCAGCTAGACTAGTGGCATAGAGCAGTAGCCTAGACAACTAGTCTTGAAGAGTACCCTAAGTCAGTAATCTGAACGAGTACCCTTGCCTGAACTCTTAGCCTAATCTAGTACCCTTGCCTTAACTAGTAGTCCTAACAAGTACCCTTGCCTTAACCAGTAGTCTTCACTAGTACCCTTGCCTTCACTAGTAGTATGTCCTTAACAAGTAGCCTGAACTGGTACCCTTGCCTTAACCAGTACCCTCAACAAGTACCCATGCCTTAACTAGTAGCCTGGACTTAACTAGTGCCCTGCCCATAAGTAGTAGCCTGAACTAGTACCCTTGCCTTAAGGAGTACCCTTGCCCGAACTACTCCCCTTAATTAGGACCCTTATTGAGTAACCCTAAGTAGTAGAGTATGGTACGGTGGGGTAGCATAGGGTAGGGAAGCGTACGGTGGAACAGAGAAAATAGAAGGAAATAGAATAGAACAGCACAGGTCAGGGTAGGTTAGCTTAGTGTAGGGTATGGTAGAGTAGCATCGGATGGAATAGAGAAAATAGAAAAGGAGACTAGAAAAGAGCAGACTAGATTAGGATAGGCTAGGGTGGGGGAGGGTTTTGTAGAATACAGTAGTGTAGAATGGAATAGAATGGTGTGGAATGGAGTCAAATGGATTCGAACACAGATGCAGAGAGTAGAAAAGAGTTGAATAGAGCCGAATAACGCTGAATAGGACCACATATGGCCAAAATGAGCCGAATCGAGTCGAGTCGACCAGATTCGGGATGAATGGAGCCTAGTGGAGCTGAAATGAGCCAAATAGAGACAAACTGAACCCAGCAAAATCGAGCCAAGACACACTTAATTGCATCCTATTGCATCGGATCTCGTCGAATTCCATCAAATCCCACCAAAACGCATCAAATCTCGCGGAATCTCACCGAGTCCCGTCGAATTGTCTCAAATCGGGTCGAATGGTGTCAAACTGAATGGAATCGAATTAAATTGAATAGATTAGAGTAGTGTAGGTTAGACTGGGATTCAGTAGGGAAGGGCACAGAAGAATAGAATAGAGTAGAACAGAAGAGAATACCAAGAGTAGAATGGAGTAGAGTTGAGTAGAGTGGAATAGTCAGAGTCGGGTAGTGCAGAATATAGATGAATAGATCCAATTCAAGCCCAATCGATTCGAATGGAGAGGAAAGGAGACAAATCGTGATGAATCGAATCGATTAGAATAGATTAGAGTAGAGTAGGCTAGAACAGAATAGAATAGAGTAGAAAAGAGTAGAATGCTGTGGAAGGGAGTTGAATGGAGCCAAATAGAGACAAATAAAGTAGAAAGGGTTGAGTAGAGCTGAACAGGGCTGAATAAGGTTCACTCGAGCCTAATTATGCTGAATTGAGCAGAATCGAGACGAATTGACCCAATTCAAGCCAAATAGAGCTAAATCGAGCCGATTCAAGCCTAATCACATGGAATCGCGTCGAAATGCGTTGAATCGAATAGATTAGAGTAGAGGAGGGTACGGCAGGAGAGGCTAGACTACAACACAACACAACACAATAGAAAGAAGAGAATAGAATTAAGTAGAGTCGGGTCCAGTAGAATAGAGTCAAATTGAGCTGAAGAGAGCCGAAAAGAGCCAAACAGAGCTGAATACAGCTGAATTGACCAAATTCAAGGTGAATCGAGATGAATCATGTCGAGTCGTTTGAAACGTGTCGAATCGAATCAAATAGATTAGTGTGGGGAAGGTAAGGTTAGGGTAGGGTAGAGAAGAATAGAATAGAGTAGAATAGAACAGAACAGAAAGAATCGAGTAGACTAGAGTCAAATAGAGTCGAATACTGCCAAAAAGAGCCGAATAGAGTGGAAAAGAGCCGAATAGAACCGAATCGAGTTTAATGGAGCAGAAAGGAGATGAATCGAGCCCATATGACCCGAATCAGGTCGAATCCCATTCAAGTGTGTCGAATAGCATAGAACAGATTACGGTAGGCTAAGTTAGGGTAGGGTAGGGTAGAATAGAGTGCAGTAGAACAGAACAGAACAGAACTGAAAGAATAGGGTCGAGACGAGCAGAGTATAGAAGAGTAGAGTAGAGCAGAGTCAAACATTGTCGAATAGGGCCAAATAGAGCCCAAAAGAGCTAAATGGATAGAAACCAAGAGGAATCACACCGAATCCCGTGGAATCGTGCCGTATCGCGTCGAATCCCGTCGAATTGCATTGAATCTGATCAATTCCAATCCAATCCAATCCAATCAATTAGAATAGACTAGAGTAGGGTAGAGTACAATACAATACAGTAGAGAATAGTTTAGGATGGAGTAGAATGGTGCAGCATGGAGTCGAGTGGAGTCGAAAAGAGATAATAGAGTTGAGTAGAGTCTAATAGAGCCGAATCGAGCTGAATAGAGCCTATTCGAGCTGACTAGAGCCGAATGGAGCCGATTAGAGCTGAATCGAACCGATTTGAGCCGATTGGGGATGAATGGAGTGGAAAGGAGCCAATTTGAGCCGAATCGCATGGAGATGCGTGGAATCGAATCCAGTAGAATAGATTAGATTAGGGTAGGATGGAATAGAGTAGACTTGAACACAGTAGAAGAGAATGGAAAGGATACAATAGAATAGAGTAGAAAAGGGTAGAGCAGAGCAGAATAGTGTAGAGTAGAAGAGAGTAGAGTAGAACAGAGTCGAATCAAGCTGAATGGAGACGAAACGAGACAAATCGCGTCGAATGGCGTCGAATCCCATCGAATCAATTACAGTAGGGAAGAGTAGAAGAGCGTAGAATGGAGTAGAATGGTGTGCAATGGAACCGAGTAGAGTAGAAAAGAGCTGAAGAGAGCCGAAGAGGGCCAGAGAGGGCCAAATCGAGCTGAATTGAGAGAAATCGAGCCGAATCCAGTGAATCGAGCCTAACGGAGCCAAATCGAGCCTAATCGAGCTGAATCGACACTATTCGAGACAAATGGAGCCGAATGGACATGAATCACACCGATTCGGCCCCTAGTCACGTCAAAATTTCTCGAATTCAATTGAATAGACTAGAGTAGGGGAGGTTCGGGTAGGCTAGAGTAGGGTAGAATAGAGTAGAATAGAATAAAACAGAACAGAACACAACAAAATAGAACAGAACAACACAGAACGAATACAGAAAAGAGTAGGCTAGAGTAGAGTAGAGGGGAATAGAGTAGAGTAGAATAGATTTGAACAGAGCCAAATAGAGCCGAATCACGTTGAAATGGGTTAAATCAAATCCAATCAAGTGGATTACAATACCTTAGAGTTGGGTAGCATAGGGTAGGGTAGAATAGAGTAGAATAGTACAGAACAGAGTAGAAACAATACAATAGAGTAGAGAAGAGTAGAATAGAGCTGAATAGAGCCAAATGCAGACAAAATGAGAGGAACCGTGTAGAAGCAAGTAGAGTAAATTAGAGTGGTGTTGGGTAGGGTAGAGCAGAATAGAGTAGAACAGTGTAGAATAGTGTGGAATGAATAGAATGGAGTAGAATGGAGTCAAATAGAAACGAATAGAGTAGAAAAGAGTCGAATAGAGCAGAATAGGGCCGAAGAAGGCCAAATCGAGCAGATTCGAAGCGATTCAAGCCAAAACAAGCTGAATGGAGCCTAACTGAGCCGAATAGAGCCAAATCGAGCCGATTCAAGCTTCATCGCCTCGAATCGCGTTCAACGCGTCAAATCCAATCCAGACGTATAGATTAGAGAAGGGGAGGGGAGGGGAGGGGAGGGGAGAATAGAACAGAGTAGAGTGGAATAGAAGAGATTAGAACAGAACAGAAGGAATAGAATCGAGTAGAATCGAGTGGAAAAGAGTAGAGTTGAATACAGTCGAATAGAGCCAAATAAGCTGAATAGAGACGAATGGAGCTGAATACAGCCGAAAAGAGCTGTATACTGCCGAATCACACCTAATCGAGCGGAATCAAGCAGAATCGCACTGACTGTCACCGAACAGCGTCGAATCGAATCAGGTCGAATCGAGTCGAGTCACATCGTTTTGAATCAAACAAGGTCAAATCGCTTCATATCGTGTCGAATCCCATCGAATCAAGTCGAATAACTTCGAATTGCGTCAAACCTCAGAGAATCCTACTGAATCACGTCGAGTCGCATGGAATCTCATCAAATCCCTTCAGATTTGCCGAATCCAGTCAAGTCCTATCAAATCGCTTTGCACGGAATCGAATTGAATCCAATAGATTAAAGTAGGGTAGGTTCGGGTGGGGTGCCGTTGGGTCGGGTAGGGTAGAATAGAATAGGAGAGAATAGAACAGAACAGAAAGAATACAACAGAATAGAATAGAGTCAAAGAGAGAGAACATAGCCGAATTGAGCCGAGTGGAGACAAAACGAGACGAATCACGTCCGGTTGCTTCGAATCGCATCGAATCGATTAGAAGAGATTAGGGTAGGGAAGGGTAGAATAGAAGAGAGGAAAATAGTGAGGAATGGAGTTGAACGGAGTCCAATAGAGACGGATAGATATGAATAGAGTACAAAAGAGTCTAATAGAGCAGAATAGGGCCGAATAGGCCCAAATAAGGCCTAATTGAGCAGAATCCAGCAGAATCGATGGAATTCGAGCCTAATCGAGCCGAATGGAGTGAAATGGAGCCAAGTCGAGCCGAATAGAGCCGATTCGAACTGAATCGAGCTGATTCAAGCCTAATCGCGTCAAATCGCGTGGAAATACGTCACATCGAATCTAATCAAATAGATTAGGGAAGGGGAGGGGAGGGGCGGGTGGGTAGAACAGAACAGAATAGTACAGAATAGAATATAGTACAGTAGGGTAGAGTAGAGAGAGTAAAGCAGACAAGAGTAGAGCAGAGTAGAATTGAGTCAAATAGAGTCAAAGAGTGCAGGATATAGCTGAATAGAGCCAATTCTGGCCGAATCGAGTCAAATGGAAACAAAACGAGATGAATCACACCGAATTGCTTCGAATCGCATCCAATCGAATAGATTAGAGTATCGTAGGGTAGAGTAGAACAGAATAGAGTAGAATAGCATAGAATGGAGAAGAGTGGAGTCAAATGGAGTCGAACAGAGACAAATAGAGTACAAAAGAGTCGAATCGAGCCAAATAGGGCCGAATAAGGCTGAACCGAGTGGAAACGAGCTGAATTGAAGCGATTCGAGCCAAATCGAGCTGAATCGAGCTGATGTTGCGGAATCGAGCCGACTCAAGCGTGATGGTGTCCGGTCGCATCGAAATGCTTTGAATCGAATCAAATGGAATCGATTAGAATAGGTTAGGGTAGGGTAGTTTATGATAGGAAGACTAGGGTAGATGCAAGTAGACTACATTAGAGTAGACAAGAGAAGGCTAGAGTAGAAGCCTAGACTAGTAAGCTGGACTAGTCAGCTAGACTAGTGGCATAGAGCAGTAGCCTAGACAACTAGTCTTGAAGAGTACCCTAAGTCAGTAATCTGAACGAGTACCCTTGCCTGAACTCTTAGCCTAATCTAGTACCCTTGCCTTAACTAGTAGTCCTAACAAGTACCCTTGCCTTAACCAGTAGTCTTCACTAGTACCCTTGCCTTCACTAGTAGTATGTCCTTAACAAGTAGCCTGAACTGGTACCCTTGCCTTAACCAGTACCCTCAACAAGTACCCATGCCTTAACTAGTAGCCTGGACTTAACTAGTGCCCTGCCCATAAGTAGTAGCCTGAACTAGTACCCTTGCCTTAAGGAGTACCCTTGCCCGAACTACTCCCCTTAATTAGGACCCTTATTGAGTAACCCTAAGTAGTAGAGTATGGTACGGTGGGGTAGCATAGGGTAGGGAAGCATACGGTGGAACAGAGAAAATAGAAGGAAATAGAATAGAACAGCACAGGTCAGGGTAGGTTAGCTTAGTGTAGGGTATGGTAGAGTAGCATAGGATGGAATAGAGAAAATAGAAAAGGAGACTAGAAAAGAGCAGACTAGATTAGGATAGGCTAGGGTGGGGGAGGGTTTTGTAGAATACAGTAGTGTAGAATGGAATAGAATGGTGTGGAATGGAGTCAAATGGATTCGAACACAGATGCAGAGAGTAGAAAAGAGTTGAATAGAGCCGAATAACGCTGAATAGGACCACATATGGCCAAAATGAGCCGAATCGAGTCGAGTCGACCAGATTCGGGATGAATGGAGCCTAGTGGAGCTGAAATGAGCCAAATAGAGACAAACTGAACCCAGCAAAATCGAGCCAAGACACACTTAATTGCATCCTATTGCATCGGATCTCGTCGAATTCCATCAAATCCCACCAAAACGCATCAAATCTCGCGGAATCTCACCGAGTCCCGTCGAATTGTCTCAAATCGGGTCGAATGGTGTCAAACTGAATGGAATCGAATTAAATTGAATAGATTAGAGTAGTGTAGGTTAGACTGGGATTCAGTAGGGAAGGGCACAGAAGAATAGAATAGAGTAGAACAGAAGAGAATACCAAGAGTAGAATGGAGTAGAGTTGAGTAGAGTGGAATAGTCAGAGTCGGGTAGTGCAGAATATAGATGAATAGATCCAATTCAAGCCCAATCGATTCGAATGGAGAGGAAAGGAGACAAATCGTGATGAATCGAATCGATTAGAATAGATTAGAGTAGAGTAGGCTAGAACAGAATAGAATAGAGTAGAAAAGAGTAGAATGGTGTGGAAGGGAGTTGAATGGAGCCAAATAGAGACAAATAAAGTAGAAAGGGTTGAGTAGAGCTGAACAGGGCTGAATAAGGTTCACTCGAGCCTAATTATGCTGAATTGAGCAGAATCGAGACGAATTGACCCAATTCAAGCCAAATAGAGCTAAATCGAGCCGATTCAAGCCTAATCACATGGAATCGCGTCGAAATGCGTTGAATCGAATAGATTAGAGTAGAGGAGGGTACGGCAGGAGAGGCTAGACTACAACACAACAGAACACAATAGAAAGAAGAGAATAGAATTAAGTAGAGTCGGGTCCAGTAGAATAGAGTCAAATTGAGCTGAAGAGAGCCGAAAAGAGCCAAACAGAGCTGAATACAGCTGAATTGACCAAATTCAAGGTGAATCGAGATGAATCATGTCGAGTCGTTTGAAACGTGTCGAATCGAATCAAATAGATTAGTGTGGGGAAGGTAAGGTTAGGGTAGGGTAGAGAAGAATAGAATAGAGTAGAATAGAACAGAACAGAAAGAATCGAGTAGACTAGAGTCAAATAGAGTCGAATACTGCCAAAAAGAGCCGAATAGAGTGGAAAAGAGCCGAATAGAACCGAATCGAGTTTAATGGAGCAGAAAGGAGATGAATCGAGCCCATATGACCCGAATCAGGTCGAATCCCATTCAAGTGTGTCGAATAGCATAGAACAGATTACGGTAGGCTAAGTTAGGGTAGGGTAGGGTAGAATAGAGTGCAGTAGAACAGAACAGAACAGAACTGAAAGAATAGGGTCGAGACGAGCAGAGTATAGAAGAGTAGAGTAGAGCAGAGTCAAACATTGTCGAATAGGGCCAAATAGAGCCCAAAAGAGCTAAATGGATAGAAACCAAGAGGAATCACACCGAATCCCGTGGAATCGTGCCGTATCGCGTCGAATCCCGTCGAATTGCATTGAATCTGATCAATTCCAATCCAATCAATTAGAATAGACTAGAGTAGGGTAGAGTACAATACAATACAGTAGAGAATAGTTTAGGATGGAGTAGAATGGTGCAGCATGGAGTCGAGTGGAGTCGAAAAGAGATAATAGAGTTGAGTAGAGTCTAATAGAGCCGAATCGAGCTGAATAGAGCCTATTCGAGCTGACTAGAGCCGAATGGAGCCGATTAGAGCTGAATCGAACCGATTTGAGCCGATTGGGGATGAATGGAGTGGAAAGGAGCCAATTTGAGCCGAATCGCATGGAGATGCGTGGAATCGAATCCAGTAGAATAGATTAGATTAGGGTAGGATGGAATAGAGTAGACTTGAACACAGTAGAAGAGAATGGAAAGGATACAATAGAGTAGAAAAGGGTAGAGCAGAGCAGAATAGTGTAGAGTAGAAGAGAGTAGAGTAGAACAGAGTCGAATCAAGCTGAATGGAGACGAAACGAGACAAATCGCGTCGAATGGCGTCGAATCCCATCGAATCAATTACAGTAGGGAATAGTAGAAGAGCGTAGAATGGAGTAGAATGGTGTGCAATGGAATCGAGTAGAGTAGAAAAGAGCTGAAGAGAGCCGAAGAGGGCCAGAGAGGGCCAAATCGAGCTGAATTGAGAGAAATCGAGCCGAATCCAGTGAATCGAGCCTAACGGAGCCAAATCGAGCCTAATCGAGCTGAATCGACACTATTCGAGACAAATGGAGCCGAATGGACATGAATCACACCGATTCGGCCCCTAGTCACGTCAAAATTTCTCGAATTCAATTGAATAGACTAGAGTAGGGGAGGTTCGGGTAGGCTAGAGTAGGGTAGAATAGAGTAGAATAGAATAAAACAGAACAGAACACAACAAAATAGAACAGAACAACACAGAACGAATACAGAAAAGAGTAGGCTAGAGTAGAGTAGAGGGGAATAGAGTAGAGTAGAATAGATTTGAACAGAGCCAAATAGAGCCGAATCACGTTGAAATGGGTTAAATCAAATCCAATCAAGTGGATTACAATACCTTAGAGTTGGGTAGCATAGGGTAGGGTAGAATAGAGTAGAATAGTACAGAACAGAGTAGAAACAATACAATAGAGTAGAGAAGAGTAGAATAGAGCTGAATAGAGCCAAATGCAGACAAAATGAGAGGAACCGTGTAGAAGCAAGTAGAGTAAATTAGAGTGGTGTTGGGTAGGGTAGAGCAGAATAGAGTAGAATAGTGTAGAATAGTGTGGAATGAATAGAATGGAGTAGAATGGAGTCAAATAGAAACGAATAGAGTAGAAAAGAGTCGAATAGAGCAGAATAGGGCCGAAGAAGGCCAAATCGAGCAGATTCGAAGCGATTCAAGCCAAAACAAGCTGAATGGAGCCTAACTGAGCCGAATAGAGCCAAATCGAGCCGATTCAAGCTTCATCGCCTCGAATCGCGTTCAACGTGTCAAATCCAATCCAGACGTATAGATTAGAGAAGGGGAGGGGAGGGGAGGGGAGGGGAGAATAGAACAGAGTAGAGTGGAATAGAAGAGATTAGAACAGAACAGAAGGAATAGAATCGAGTAGAATCGAGTGGAAAAGAGTAGAGTCGAATACCGTCGAATAGAGCCGAATAAGCTGAATAGAGACGAATGGAGCTGAATACAGCCGAAAAGAGCTGTATACTGCCGAATCACACCTAATCGAGCGGAATCAAGCAGAATCGCACTGACTGTCACCGAACAGCGTCGAATCGAATCAGGTCGAATCGAGTCGAGTCACATCGTTTTGAATCAAACAAGGTCAAATCGCTTCATATCGTGTCGAATCCCATCGAATCACGTCGAATAACTTCGAATTGCGTCAAACCTCAGAGAATCCTACTGAATCACGTCGAGTCGCATGGAATCTCATCAAATCCCTTCAGATTTGCCGAATCCAGTCAAGTCCTATCAAATCGCTTTGCACGGAATCGAATTGAATCCAATAGATTAAAGTAGGGTAGGTTCGGGTGGGGTGCCGTTGGGTCGGGTAGGGTAGAATAGAATAGAGTACCACAGAACAGGAGAGAATAGAACAGAACAGAAAGAATACAACAGAATAGAATAGAGTCAAAGAGAGAGAACATAGCCGAATTGAGCCGAGTGGAGACAAAACGAGACGAATCACGTCCGGTTGCTTCGAATCGCGTCAAATCAAATCGAATCGATTAGAAGAGATTAGGGTAGGGAAGGGTAGAATAGAAGAGAGGAAAATAGTGAGGAATGGAGTTGAACGGAGTCCAGTAGAGACGGGTAGATATGAACAGAGTACAAAAGAGTCTAATAGAGCAGAATAGGGCCGAATAGGCCCAAATAAGGCCTAATTGAGCAGAATCCAGCAGAATCGATGGAATTCGAGCCTAATCGAGCCGAATGGAGTGAAATGGAGCCAAGTCGAGCCGAATAGAGCCGATTCGAACTGAATCGAGCTGATTCAAGCCTAATCGCGTCAAATCGCGTGGAAATACGTCACATCGAATCTAATCAAATAGATTAGGGAAGGGGAGGGGAGGGGCGGGTGGGTAGAATAGAACAGAATAGTACAGAATAGAATATAGTACAGTAGGGTAGAGTAGAGAGAGTAAAGCAGACAAGAGTAGAGCAGAGTAGAATTGAGTCAAATAGAGTCAAAGAGTGCAGGATATAGCTGAATAGAGCCAATTCTGGCCGAATCGAGTCAAATGGAAACAAAACGAGATGAATCACACCGAATTGCTTCGAATCGCATCCAATCGAATAGATTAGAGTATCGTAGGGTAGAGTAGAACAGAATAGAGTAGAATAGCGTAGAATGGAGAAGAGTGGAGTCAAATGGAGTCGAACAGAGACAAATAGAGTAGAAAAGGGTCGAATCGAGCCAAATAGGGCCGAATAAGGCTGAACCGAGTGGAAACGAGCTGAATTGAAGCGATTCGAGCCAAATCGAGCTGAATCGAGCTGATGTTGCGGAATCGAGCCGACTCAAGCGTGATGGTGTCCGGTCGCATCGAAATGCTTTGAATCGAATCAAATGGAATCGATTAGAATAGGTTAGGGTAGGGTAGTTTATGATAGGAAGACTAGGGTAGATGCAAGTAGACTACATTAGAGTAGACAAGAGAAGGCTAGAGTAGAAGCCTAGACTAGTAAGCTGGACTAGTCAGCTAGACTAGTGGCATAGAGCAGTAGCCTAGACAACTAGTCTTGAAGAGTACCCTAAGTCAGTAATCTGAACGAGTACCCTTGCCTGAACTCTTAGCCTAATCTAGTACCCTTGCCTTAACTAGTAGTCCTAACAAGTACCCTTGCCTTAACCAGTAGTCTTCACTAGTACCCTTGCCTTCACTAGTAGTATGTCCTTAACAAGTAGCCTGAACTGGTACCCTTGCCTTAACCAGTACCCTCAACAAGTACCCATGCCTTAACTAGTAGCCTGGACTTAACTAGTAGCCTGGCCTTAACTAGTAGCCTGAACTAGTACACTTGCCTTAAGGAGTACCCTTGCCCGAACTACTCCCCTTAATTAGGACCCTTATTGAGTAACCCTAAGTAGTAGAGTATGGTACGGTGGGGTAGCATAGGGTAGGGAAGCATACGGTGGAACAGAGAAAACAGAAGGAAATAGAATAGAACAGCATAGGTCAGGGTAGGTTAGCTTAGTGTAGGGTATGGTAGAGTAGCATAGGATGGAATAGAGAAAATAGAAAAGGAGACTAGAAAAGAGCAGACTAGATTAGGATAGGCTAGGGTGGGGGAGGGTTTTGTAGAATACAGTAGTGTAGAATGGAATAGAATGGTGTGGAATGGAGTCAAATGGATTCGAACACAGATGCAGAGAGTAGAAAAGAGTTGAATAGAGCCGAATAACGCTGAATAGGACCACATATGGCCAAAATGAGCCGAATCGAGTCGAGTCGACCAGATTCGGGATGAATGGAGCCTAGTGGAGCTGAAATGAGCCAAATAGAGACAAACTGAACCCAGCAAAATCGAGCCAAGACACACTTAATTGCATCCTATTGCATCGGATCTCGTCGAATTCCATCAAATCCCACCAAAACGCATCAAATCTCGCGGAATCTCACCGAGTCCCGTCGAATTGTCTCAAATCGGGTCGAATGGTGTCAAACTGAATGGAATCGAATTAAATTGAATAGATTAGAGTAGTGTAGGTTAGACTGGGATTCAGTAGGGAAGGGCACAGAAGAATAGAATAGAGTAGAACAGAAGAGAATACCAAGAGTAGAACGGAGTAGAGTTGAGTAGAGTGGAATAGTCAGAGTCGGGTAGTGCAGAATATAGATGAATAGATCCAATTCAAGCCCAATCGATTCGAATGGAGAGGAAAGGAGACAAATCGTGATGAATCGAATCGATTAGAATAGATTAGAGTAGAGTAGGCTAGAACAGAATAGAATAGAGTAGAAAAGAGTAGAATGCTGTGGAAGGGAGTTGAATGGAGCCAAATAGAGACAAATAAAGTAGAAAGGGTTGAGTAGAGCTGAACAGGGCTGAATAAGGTTCACTCGAGCCTAATTATGCTGAATTGAGCAGAATCGAGACGAATTGACCCAATTCAAGCCAAATAGAGCTAAATCGAGCCGATTCAAGCCTAATCACATGGAATCGCGTCGAAATGCGTTGAATCGAATAGATTAGAGTAGAGGAGGGTACGGCAGGAGAGGCTAGACTACAACACAACACAACACAATAGAAAGAAGAGAATAGAATTAAGTAGAGTCGGGTCCAGTAGAATAGAGTCAAATTGAGCTGAAGAGAGCCGAAAAGAGCCAAACAGAGCTGAATACAGCTGAATTGACCAAATTCAAGGTGAATCGAGATGAATCATGTCGAGTCGTTTGAAACGTGTCGAATCGAATCAAATAGATTAGTGTGGGGAAGGTAAGGTTAGGGTAGGGTAGAGAAGAATAGAATAGAGTAGAATAGAACAGAACAGAAAGAATCGAGTAGACTAGAGTCAAATAGAGTCGAATACTGCCAAAAAGAGCCGAATAGAGTGGAAAAGAGCCGAATAGAACCGAATCGAGTTTAATGGAGCAGAAAGGAGATGAATCGAGCCCATATGACCCGAATCAGGTCGAATCCCATTCAAGTGTGTCGAATAGCATAGAACAGATTACGGTAGGCTAAGTTAGGGTAGGGTAGGGTAGAATAGAGTGCAGTAGAACAGAAGAGAACAGAACTGAAAGAATAGGGTCGAGACGAGCAGAGTATAGAAGAGTAGAGTAGAGCAGAGTCAAACATTGTCGAATAGGGCCAAATAGAGCCCAAAAGAGCTAAATGGATAGAAACCAAGAGGAATCACACCGAATCCCGTGGAATCGTGCCGTATCGCGTCGAATCCCGTCGAATTGCATTGAATCTGATCAATTCCAATCCAATCAATTAGAATAGACTAGAGTAGGGTAGAGTACAATACAATACAGTAGAGAATAGTTTAGGATGGAGTAGAATGGTGCAGCATGGAGTCGAGTGGAGTCGAAAAGAGATAATAGAGTTGAGTAGAGTCTAATAGAGCCGAATCGAGCTGAATAGAGCCTATTCGAGCTGACTAGAGCCGAATGGAGCCGATTAGAGCTGAATCGAACCGATTTGAGCCGATTGGGGATGAATGGAGTGGAAAGGAGCCAATTTGAGCCGAATCGCATGGAGATGCGTGGAATCGAATCCAGTAGAATAGATTAGATTAGGGTAGGATGGAATAGAGTAGACTTGAACACAGTAGAAGAGAATGGAAAGGATACAATAGAGTAGAAAAGGGTAGAGCAGAGCAGAATAGTGTAGAGTAGAAGAGAGTAGAGTAGAACAGAGTCGAATCAAGCTGAATGGAGACGAAACGAGACAAATCGCGTCGAATGGCGTCGAATCCCATCGAATCAATTACAGTAGGGAATAGTAGAAGAGCGTAGAATGGAGTAGAATGGTGTGCAATGGAATCGAGTAGAGTAGAAAAGAGCTGAAGAGAGCCGAAGAGGGCCAGAGAGGGCCAAATCGAGCTGAATTGAGAGAAATCGAGCCGAATCCAGTGAATCGAGCCTAACGGAGCCAAATCGAGCCTAATCGAGCTGAATCGACACTATTCGAGACAAATGGAGCCGAATGGACATGAATCACACTGATTCAGCCCCTAGTCACGTCAAAATTTCCCGAATTCAATTGAATAGACTAGAGTAGGGGAGGTTCGGGTAGGCTAGAGTAGGGTAGAATAGAGTAGAATAGAATAAAACAGAACAGAACACAACAAAATAGAACAGAACAACACAGAACGAATACAGAAAAGAGTAGGCTAGAGTAGAGTAGAGGGGAATAGAGTAGAGTAGAATAGATTTGAACAGAGCCAAATCGAGCCGAATCACGTTGAAATGGGTTAAATCAAATCCAATCAAGTGGATTACAATACCTTAGAGTTGGGTAGCATAGGGTAGGGTAGAATAGAGTAGAATAGTACAGAACAGAGTAGAAACAATACAATAGAGTAGAGAAGAGTAGAATAGAGCTGAATAGAGCCAAATGCAGACAAAATGAGAGGAACCGTGTAGAAGCAAGTAGAGTAAATTAGAGTGGTGTTGGGTAGGGTAGAGCAGAATAGAGTAGAATAGTGTAGAATAGTGTGGAATGAATAGAATGGAGTAGAATGGAGTCAAATAGAAACGAATAGAGTAGAAAAGAGTCGAATAGAGCAGAATAGGGCCGAAGAAGGCCAAATCGAGCAGATTCGAAGCGATTCAAGCCAAAACAAGCTGAATGGAGCCTAACTGAGCCGAATAGAGCCAAATCGAGCCGAATCGAGCCGATTCAAGCTTCATCGCCTCGAATCGCGTTCAACGCGTCAAATCCAATCCAGACGTATAGATTAGAGAAGGGGAGGGGAGGGGAGGGGAGGGGAGAATAGAACAGAGTAGAGTGGAATAGAAGAGATTAGAACAGAACAGAAGGAATAGAATCGAGTAGAATCGAGTGGAAAAGAGTAGAGTCGAATACCGTCGAATAGAGCCGAATAAGCTGAATAGAGACGAATGGAGCTGAATACAGCCGAAAAGAGCTGTATACTGCCGAATCACACCTAATCGAGCGGAATCAAGCAGAATCGCACTGACTGTCACCGAACAGCGTCGAATCGAATCAGGTCGAATCGAGTCGAGTCACATCGTTTTGAATCAAACAAGGTCAAATCGCTTCATATCGTGTCGAATCCCATCGAATCACGTCGAATAACTTCGAATTGCGTCAAACCTCAGAGAATCCTACTGAATCACGTCGAGTCGCATGGAATCTCATCAAATCCCTTCAGATTTGCCGAATCCAGTCAAGTCCTATCAAATCGCTTTGCACGGAATCGAATTGAATCCAATAGATTAAAGTAGGGTAGGTTCGGGTGGGGTGCCGTTGGGTCGGGTAGGGTAGAATAGAATAGAGTACCACAGAACAGGAGAGAATAGAACAGAACAGAAAGAATACAACAGAATAGAATAGAGTCAAAGAGAGAGAACATAGCCGAATTGAGCCGAGTGGAGACAAAACGAGACGAATCACGTCCGGTTGCTTCGAATCGCGTCAAATCAAATCGAATCGATTAGAAGAGATTAGGGTAGGGAAGGGTAGAATAGAAGAGAGGAAAATAGTGAGGAATGGAGTTGAACGGAGTCCAGTAGAGACGGGTAGATATGAACAGAGTACAAAAGAGTCTAATAGAGCAGAATAGGGCCGAATAGGCCCAAATAAGGCCTAATTGAGCAGAATCCAGCAGAATCGATGGAATTCGAGCCTAATCGAGCCGAATGGAGTGAAATGGAGCCAAGTCGAGCCGAATAGAGCCGATTCGAACTGAATCGAGCTGATTCAAGCCTAATCGCGTCAAATCGCGTGGAAATACGTCACATCGAATCTAATCAAATAGATTAGGGAAGGGTAGGGGAGGGGCGGGTGGGTAGAATAGAACAGAATAGTACAGAATAGAATATAGTACAGTAGGGTAGAGTAGAGAGAGTAAAGCAGACAAGAGTAGAGCAGAGTAGAATTGAGTCAAATAGAGTCAAAGAGTGCAGGATATAGCTGAATAGAGCCAATTCTGGCCGAATCGAGTCAAATGGAAACAAAACGAGATGAATCACACCGAATTGCTTCGAATCGCATCCAATCGAATAGATTAGAGTATCGTAGGGTAGAGTAGAACAGAATAGAGTAGAATAGCGTAGAATGGAGAAGAGTGGAGTCAAATGGAGTCGAACAGAGACAAATAGAGTAGAAAAGGGTCGAATCGAGCCAAATAGGGCCGAATAAGGCTGAACCGAGTGGAAACGAGCTGAATTGAAGCGATTCGAGCCAAATCGAGCTGAATCGAGCTGATTTTGCGGAATCGAGCCGACTCAAGCGTGATGGTGTCCGGTCGCATCGAAATGCTTTGAATCGAATCAAATGGAATCGATTAGAATAGGTTAGGGTAGGGTAGTTTATGATAGGAAGACTAGGGTAGATGCAAGTAGACTACATTAGAGTAGACAAGAGAAGGCTAGAGTAGAAGCCTAGACTAGTAAGCTGGACTAGTCAGCTAGACTAGTGGCATAGAGCAGTAGCCTAGACAACTAGTCTTGAAGAGTACCCGAAGTCAGTAATCTGAACGAGTACCCTTGCCTGAACTCTTAGCCTAATCTAGTACCCTTGCCTTAACTAGTAGTCCTAACAAGTACCCTTGCCTTAACCAGTAGTCTTCACTAGTACCCTTGCCTTCACTAGTAGTATGTCCTTAACAAGTAGCCTGAACTGGTACCCTTGCCTTAACCAGTACCCTCAACAAGTACCCATGCCTTAACTAGTAGCCTGGACTTAACTAGTACCCTGGCCTTAACTAGTAGCCTGAACTAGTATCCTTGCCTTAAGGAGTACGCTTGCCCGAACTACTCCCCTTAATTAGGACCCTTATTGAGTAACCCTAAGTAGTAGAGTATGGTACGGTGGGGTAGCATAGGGTAGGGAAGCATACGGTGGAACAGAGAAAACAGAAGGAAATAGAATAGAACAGCATAGGTCAGGGTAGGTTAGCTTAGTGTAGGGTATGGTAGAGTAGCATAGGATGGAATAGAGAAAATAGAAAAGGAGACTAGAAAAGAGCAGACTAGATTAGGATAGGCTAGGGTGGGGGAGGGTTTTGTAGAATACAGTAGTGTAGAATGGAATAGAATGGTGTGGAATGGAGTCAAATGGATTCGAACACAGATGCAGAGAGTAGAAAAGAGTTGAATAGAGCCGAATAACGCTGAATAGGACCACATATGGCCAAAATGAGCCGAATCGAGTCGAGTCGACCAGATTCGGGATGAATGGAGCCTAGTGGAGCTGAAATGAGCCAAATAGAGACAAACTGAACCCAGCAAAATCGAGCCAAGACACACTTAATTGCATCCTATTGCATCGGATCTCGTCGAATTCCATCAAATCCCACCAAAACGCATCAAATCTCGCGGAATCTCACCGAGTCCCGTCGAATTGTCTCAAATCGGGTCGAATGGTGTCAAACTGAATGGAATCGAATTAAATTGAATAGATTAGAGTAGTGTAGGTTAGACTGGGATTCAGTAGGGAAGGGCACAGAAGAATAGAATAGAGTAGAACAGAAGAGAATACCAAGAGTAGAATGGAGTAGAGTTGAGTAGAGTGGAATAGTCAGAGTCGGGTAGTGCAGAATATAGATGAATAGATCCAATTCAAGCCCAATCGATTCGAATGGAGAGGAAAGGAGACAAATCGTGATGAATCGAATCGATTAGAATAGATTAGAGTAGAGTAGGCTAGAACAGAATAGAATAGAGTAGAAAAGAGTAGAATGGTGTGGAAGGGAGTTGAATGGAGCCAAATAGAGACAAATAAAGTAGAAAGGGTTGAGTAGAGCTGAACAGGGCTGAATAAGGTTCACTCGAGCCTAATTATGCTGAATTGAGCAGAATCGAGACGAATTGACCCAATTCAAGCCAAATAGAGCTAAATCGAGCCGATTCAAGCCTAATCACATGGAATCGCGTCGAAATGCGTTGAATCGAATAGATTAGAGTAGAGGAGGGTACGGCAGGAGAGGCTAGACTACAACACAACACAACACAATAGAAAGAAGAGAATAGAATTAAGTAGAGTCGGGTCCAGTAGAATAGAGTCAAATTGAGCTGAAGAGAGCCGAAAAGAGCCAAACAGAGCTGAATACAGCCGAATTGACCAAATTCAAGGTGAATCGAGATGAATCATGTCGAGTCGTTTGAAACGTGTCGAATCGAATCAAATAGATTAGTGTGGGGAAGGTAAGGTTAGGGTAGGGTAGAGAAGAATAGAATAGAGTAGAATAGAACAGAACAGAAAGAATCGAGTAGACTAGAGTCAAATAGAGTCGAATACTGCCAAAAAGAGCCGAATAGAGTGGAAAAGAGCCGAATAGAACTGAATCGAGTTTAATGGAGCAGAAAGGAGATGAATCGAGCCGATATGACCCGAATCAGGTCGAATCCCATTCAAGTGTGTCGAATAGCATAGAACAGATTACGGTAGGCTAAGTTAGGGTAGGGTAGGGTAGAATAGAGTGCAGTAGAACAGAACAGAACAGAACTGAAAGAATAGGGTCGAGACGACCAGAGTATAGAAGAGTAGAGTAGAGCAGAGTCAAACATTGTCGAATAGGGCCAAATAGAGCCCAAAAGAGCTAAATGGATAGAAACCAAGAGGAATCACACCGAATCCCGTGGAATCGTGCCGTATCGCGTCGAATCCCGTCGAATTGCATTGAATCTGATCAATTCCAATCCAATCAATTAGAATAGACTAGAGTAGGGTAGAGTACAATACAATACAGTAGAGAATAGTTTAGGATGGAGTAGAATGGTGCAGCATGGAGTCGAGTGGAGTCGAAAAGAGATAATAGAGTTGAGTAGAGTCTAATAGAGCCGAATTGAGCTGAATAGAGCCTATTCGAGCTGACTAGAGCCGAATGGAGCCGATTAGAGCTGAATCGAACCGATTTGAGCCGATTGGGGATGAATGGAGTGGAAAGGAGCCAATTTGAGCCGAATCGCATGGAGATGCGTGGAATCGAATCCAGTAGAATAGATTAGATTAGGGTAGGATGGAATAGAGTAGACTTGAACACAGTAGAAGAGAATGGAAAGGATACAATAGAATAGAGTAGAAAAGGGTAGAGCAGAGCAGAATAGTGTAGAGTAGAAGAGAGTAGAGTAGAACAGAGTCGAATCAAGCTGAATGGAGACGAAACGAGACAAATCGCGTCGAATGGCGTCGAATCCCATCGAATCAATTGCAGTAGGGAATAGTAGAAGAGCGTAGAATGGAGTAGAATGGTGTGCAATGGAATCGAGTAGAGTAGAAAAGAGCTGAAGAGAGCCGAAGAGGGCCAGAGAGGGCCAAATCGAGCTGAATTGAGAGAAATCGAGCCGAATCCAGTGAATCGAGCCTAACGGAGCCAAATCGAGCCTAATCGAGCTGAATCGACACTATTCGAGACAAATGGAGCCGAATGGACATGAATCACACCGATTCGGCCCCTAGTCACGTCAAAATTTCTCGAATTCAATTGAATAGACTAGAGTAGGGGAGGTTCGGGTAGGCTAGAGTAGGGTAGAATAGAGTAGAATAGAATAAAACAGAACAGAACACAACAAAATAGAACAGAACAACACAGAACGAATACAGAAAAGAGTAGGCTAGAGTAGAGTAGAGGGGAATAGAGTAGAGTAGAATAGATTTGAACAGAGCCAAATCGAGCCGAATCACGTTGAAATGGGTTGAATCAAATCCAATCAAGTGGATTACAATACCTTAGAGTTGGGTAGCATAGGGTAGGGTAGAAGAGAGTAGAATAGTACAGAACAGAGTAGAAACAATACAATAGAGTAGAGAAGAGTAGAATAGAGCTGAATAGAGCCAAATGCAGACAAAATGAGAGGAATCGTGTAGAAGCAAGTAGAGTAAATTAGAGTGGTGTTGGGTAGGGTAGAGCAGAATAGAGTAGAATAGTGTAGAATAGTGTGGAATGAATAGAATGGAGTAGAATGGAGTCAAATAGAAACGAATAGAGTAGAAAAGAGTCGAATAGAGCAGAATAGGGCCGAAGAAGGCCAAATCGAGCAGATTCGAAGCGATTCAAGCCAAAACAAGCTGAATGGAGCCTAACTGAGCCGAATAGAGCCAAATCGAGCCGAATCGAGCCGATTCAAGCTTCATCGCCTCGAATCGCATTCAACGCGTCAAATCCAATCGAGACGTATAGATTAGAGAAGGGGAGGGGAGGGGAGAATAGAACAGAGTAGAGTGGAATAGAAGAGATTAGAACAGAACAGAAGGAATAGAATCGAGTAGAATCGAGTGGAAAAGAGTAGAGTCGAATACAGTCGAATAGAGCCGAATAAGCTGAATAGAGACGAATGGAGCTGAATACAGCCGAAAAGAGCTGTATACTGCCGAATCACACCTAATCGAGCGGAATCAAGCAGAATCGCACTGACTGTCACCGAACAGCGTCGAATCGAATCAGGTCGAATCGAGTCGAGTCACATCGTTTTGAATCAAACAAGGTCAAATCGCTTCATATCGTGTCGAATCCCATCGAATCATGTCGAATAACTTCGAATTGCGTCAAACCTCAGAGAATCCTACTGAATCACGTCGAGTCGCATGGAATCTCATCAAATCCCTTCAGATTTGCCGAATCCAGTCAAGTCCTATCAAATCGCTTTGCACGGAATCGAATTGAATCCAATAGATTAAAGTAGGGTAGGTTCGGGTGGGGTGCCGTTGGGTCGGGTAGGGTAGAATAGAATAGGAGAGAATAGTACAGAACAGAAAGAATACAACAGAATAGAATAGAGTCAAAGAGAGAGAACATAGCCGAATTGAGCCGAGTGGAGACAAAACGAGACGAATCACGTCCGGTTGCTTCGAATCGCATCGAATCGATTAGAAGAGATTAGGGTAGGGAAGGGTAGAATAGAAGAGAGGAAAATAGTGAGGAATGGAGTTGAACGGAGTCCAATAGAGACGGATAGATATGAATAGAGTACAAAAGAGTCTAATAGAGCAGAATAGGGCCGAATAGGCCCAAATAAGGCCTAATTGAGCAGAATCCAGCAGAATCGATGGAATTCGAGCCTAATCGAGCCGAATGGAGTGAAATGGAGCCAAGTCGAGCCGAATAGAGCCGATTCGAACTGAATCGAGCTGATTCAAGCCTAATCGCGTCAAATCGCGTGGAAATACGTCACATCGAATCTAATCAAATAGATTAGGGAAGGGTAGGGGAGGGGCGGGTGGGTAGAATAGAACAGAATAGTACAGAATAGAATATAGTACAGTAGGGTAGAGTAGAGAGAGTAAAGCAGACAAGAGTAGAGCAGAGTAGAATTGAGTCAAATAGAGTCAAAGAGTGCAGGATATAGCTGAATAGAGCCAATTCTGGCCGAATCGAGTCAAATGGAAACAAAACGAGATGAATCACACCGAATTGCTTCGAATCGCATCCAATCGAATAGATTAGAGTATCGTAGGGTAGAGTAGAACAGAATAGCGTAGAATGGAGAAGAGTGGAGTCAAATGGAGTCGAACAGAGACAAATAGAGTAGAAAAGAGTCGAATCGAGCCAAATAGGGCCGAATAAGGCTGAACCGAGTGGAAACGAGCTGAATTGAAGCGATTCGAGCCAAATCGAGCTGAATCGAGCTGATGTTGCGGAATCGAGCCGACTCAAGCGTGATGGTGTCCGGTCGCATCGAAATGCTTTGAATCGAATCAAATGGAATCGATTAGAATAGGTTAGGGTAGGGTAGTTTATGATAGGAAGACTAGGGTAGATGCAAGTAGACTACATTAGAGTAGACAAGAGAAGGCTAGAGTAGAAGCCTAGACTAGTAAGCTGGACTAGTCAGCTAGACTAGTGGCATAGAGCAGTAGCCTAGACAACTAGTCTTGAAGAGTACCCTAAGTCAGTAATCTGAACGAGTACCCTTGCCTGAACTCTTAGCCTAATCTAGTACCCTTGCCTTAACTAGTAGTCCTAACAAGTACCCTTGCCTTAACCAGTAGTCTTCACTAGTACCCTTGCCTTCACTAGTAGTATGTCCTTAACAAGTAGCCTGAACTGGTACCCTTGCCTTAACCAGTACCCTCAACAAGTACCCATGCCTTAACTAGTAGCCTGGACTTAACTAGTACCCTGGCCTTAACTAGTAGCCTGAACTAGTATCCTTGCCTTAAGGAGTACGCTTGCCCGAACTACTCCCCTTAATTAGGACCCTTATTGAGTAACCCTAAGTAGTAGAGTATGGTACGGTGGGGTAGCATAGGGTAGGGAAGCATACGGTGGAACAGAGAAAACAGAAGGAAATAGAATAGAACAGCATAGGTCAGGGTAGGTTAGCTTAGTGTAGGGTATGGTAGAGTAGCATAGGATGGAATAGAGAAAATAGAAAAGGAGACTAGAAAAGAGCAGACTAGATTAGGATAGGCTAGGGTGGGGGAGGGTTTTGTAGAATACAGTAGTGTAGAATGGAATAGAATGGTGTGGAATGGAGTCAAATGGATTCGAACACAGATGCAGAGAGTAGAAAAGAGTTGAATAGAGCCGAATAACGCTGAATAGGACCACATATGGCCAAAATGAGCCGAATCGAGTCGAGTCGACCAGATTCGGGATGAATGGAGCCTAGTGGAGCTCAAATGAGCCAAATAGAGACAAACTGAACCCAGCAAAATCGAGCCAAGACACACTTAATTGCATCCTATTGCATCGGATCTCGTCGAATTCCATCAAATCCCACCAAAACGCATCAAATCTCGCGGAATCTCACCGAGTCCCGTCGAATTGTCTCAAATCGGGTCGAATGGTGTCAAACTGAATGGAATCGAATTAAATTGAATAGATTAGAGTAGTGTAGGTTAGACTGGGATTCAGTAGGGAAGGGCACAGAAGAATAGAATAGAGTAGAACAGAAGAGAATACCAAGAGTAGAATGGAGTAGAGTTGAGTAGAGTGGAATAGTCAGAGTCGGGTAGTGCAGAATATAGATGAATAGATCCAATTCAAGCCCAATCGATTCGAATGGAGAGGAAAGGAGACAAATCGTGATGAATCGAATCGATTAGAATAGATTAGAGTAGAGTAGGCTAGAACAGAATAGAATAGAGTAGAAAAGAGTAGAATGGTGTGGAAGGGAGTTGAATGGAGCCAAATAGAGACAAATAAAGTAGAAAGGGTTGAGTAGAGCTGAACAGGGCTGAATAAGGTTCACTCGAGCCTAATTATGCTGAATTGAGCAGAATCGAGACGAATTGACCCAATTCAAGCCAAATAGAGCTAAATCGAGCCGATTCAAGCCTAATCACATGGAATCGCGTCGAAATGCGTTGAATCGAATAGATTAGAGTAGAGGAGGGTACGGCAGGAGAGGCTAGACTACAACACAACACAACACAATAGAAAGAAGAGAATAGAATTAAGTAGAGTCGGGTCCAGTAGAATAGAGTCAAATTGAGCTGAAGAGAGCCGAAAAGAGCCAAACAGAGCTGAATACAGCTGAATTGACCAAATTCAAGGTGAATCGAGATGAATCATGTCGAGTCGTTTGAAACGTGTCGAATCGAATCAAATAGATTAGTGTGGGGAAGGTAAGGTTAGGGTAGGGTAGAGAAGAATAGAATAGAGTAGAATAGAACAGAACAGAACAGAAAGAATCGAGTAGACTAGAGTCAAATAGAGTCGAATACTGCCAAAAAGAGCCGAATAGAGTGGAAAAGAGCCGAATAGAACCGAATCGAGTTTAATGGAGCAGAAAGGAGATGAATCGAGCCGATATGACCCGAATCAGGTCGAATCCCATTCAAGTGTGTCGAATAGCATAGAACAGATTACGGTAGGCTAAGTTAGGGTAGGGTAGGGTAGAATAGAGTGCAGTAGAACAGAACAGAACAGAACTGAAAGAATAGGGTCGAGACGAGCAGAGTATAGAAGAGTAGAGTAGAGCAGAGTCAAACATTGTCGAATAGGGCCAAATAGAGCCCAAAAGAGCTAAATGGATAGAAACCAAGAGGAATCACACCGAATCCCGTGGAATCGTGCCGTATCGCGTCGAATCCCGTCGAATTGCATTGAATCTGATCAATTCCAATCCAATCAATTAGAATAGACTAGAGTAGGGTAGAGTACAATACAATACAGTAGAGAATAGTTTAGGATGGAGTAGAATGGTGCAGCATGGAGTCGAGTGGAGTCGAAAAGAGATAATAGAGTTGAGTAGAGTCTAATAGAGCCGAATCGAGCTGAATAGAGCCTATTCGAGCTGACTAGAGCCGAATGGAGCCGATTAGAGCTGAATCGAACCGATTTGAGCCGATTGGGGATGAATGGAGTGGAAAGGAGCCAATTTGAGCCGAATCGCATGGAGATGCGTGGAATCGAATCCAGTAGAATAGATTAGATTAGGGTAGGATGGAATAGAGTAGACTTGAACACAGTAGAAGAGAATGGAAAGGATACAATAGAGTAGAAAAGGGTAGAGCAGAGCAGAATAGTGTAGAGTAGAAGAGAGTAGAGTAGAACAGAGTCGAATCAAGCTGAATGGAGACGAAACGAGACAAATCGCGTCGAATGGCGTCGAATCCCATCGAATCAATTGCAGTAGGGAATAGTAGAAGAGCGTAGAATGGAGTAGAATGGTGTGCAATGGAATCGAGTAGAGTAGAAAAGAGCTGAAGAGAGCCGAAGAGGGCCAGAGAGGGCCAAATCGAGCTGAATTGAGAGAAATCGAGCCGAATCCAGTGAATCGAGCCTAACGGAGCCAAATCGAGCCTAATCGAGCTGAATCGACACTATTCGAGACAAATGGAGCCGAATGGACATGAATCACACCGATTCGGCCCCTAGTCACGTCAAAATTTCTCGAATTCAATTGAATAGACTAGAGTAGGGGAGGTTCGGGTAGGCTAGAGTAGGGTAGAATAGAGTAGAATAGAATAAAACAGAACAGAACAAAATAGAACAGAACAACACAGAACGAATACAGAAAAGAGTAGGCTAGAGTAGAGTAGAGGGGAATAGAGTAGAGTAGAATAGATTTGAACAGAGCCAAATCGAGCCGAATCACGTTGAAATGGGTTGAATCAAATCCAATCAAGTGGATTACAATACCTTAGAGTTGGGTAGCATAGGGTAGGGTAGAAGAGAGTAGAATAGTACAGAACAGAGTAGAAACAATACAATAGAGTAGAGAAGAGTAGAATAGAGCTGAATAGAGCCAAATGCAGACAAAATGAGAGGAATCGTGTAGAAGCAAGTAGAGTAAATTAGAGTGGTGTTGGGTAGGGTAGAGCAGAATAGAGTAGAATAGTGTAGAATAGTGTGGAATGAATAGAATGGAGTAGAATGGAGTCAAATAGAAACGAATAGAGTAGAAAAGAGTCGAATAGAGCAGAATAGGGCCGAAGAAGGCCAAATCGAGCAGATTCGAAGCGATTCAAGCCAAAACAAGCTGAATGGAGCCTAACTGAGCCGAATAGAGCCAAATCGAGCCGAATCGAGCCGATTCAAGCTTCATCGCCTCGAATCGCATTCAACGCGTCAAACCCAATCGAGACGTATAGATTAGAGAAGGGGAGGGGAGGGGAGAATAGAACAGAGTAGAGTGGAATAGAAGAGATTAGAACAGAACAGAAGGAATAGAATCGAGTAGAATCGAGTGGAAAAGAGTAGAGTCGAATACAGTCGAATAGAGCCGAATAAGCTGAATAGAGACGAATGGAGCTGAATACAGCCGAAAAGAGCTGTATACTGCCGAATCACACCTAATCGAGCGGAATCAAGCAGAATCGCACTGACTGTCACCGAACAGCGTCGAATCGAATCAGGTCGAATCGAGTCGAGTCACATCGTTTTGAATCAAACAAGGTCAAATCGCTTCATATCGTGTCGAATCCCATCGAATCATGTCGAATAACTTCGAATTGCGTCAAACCTCAGAGAATCCTACTGAATCACGTCGAGTCGCATGGAATCTCATCAAATCCCTTCAGATTTGCCGAATCCAGTCAAGTCCTATCAAATCGCTTTGCACGGAATCGAATTGAATCCAATAGATTAAAGTAGGGTAGGTTCGGGTGGGGTGCCGTTGGGTCGGGTAGGGTAGAATAGAATAGGAGAGAATAGTACAGAACAGAAAGAATACAACAGAATAGAATAGAGTCAAAGAGAGAGAACATAGCCGAATTGAGCCGAGTGGAGTCAAAACGAGACGAATCACGTCCGGTTGCTTCGAATCGCATGGAATCGATTAGAAGAGATTAGGGTAGGGAAGGGTAGAATAGAAGAGAGGAAAATAGTGAGGAATGGAGTTGAACGGAGTCCAATAGAGACGGATAGATATGAATAGAGTACAAAAGAGTCTAATAGAGCAGAATAGGGCCGAATAGGCCCAAATAAGGCCTAATTGAGCAGAATCCAGCAGAATCGATGGAATTCGAGCCTAATCGAGCCGAATGGAGTGAAATGGAGCCAAGTCGAGCCGAATAGAGCCGATTCGAACTGAATCGAGCTGATTCAAGCCTAATCGCGTCAAATCGCGTGGAAATACGTCACATCGAATCTAATCAAATAGATTAGGGAAGGGTAGGGGAGGGGCGGGTGGGTAGAATAGAACAGAATAGTACAGAATAGAATATAGTACAGTAGGGTAGAGTAGAGAGAGTAAAGCAGACAAGAGTAGAGCAGAGTAGAATTGAGTCAAATAGAGTCAAAGAGTGCAGGATATAGCTGAATAGAGCCAATTCTGGCCGAATCGAGTCAAATGGAAACAAAACGAGATGAATCACACCGAATTGCTTCGAATCGCATCCAATCGAATAGATTAGAGTATCGTAGGGTAGAGTAGAACAGAATAGCGTAGAATGGAGAAGAGTGGAGTCAAATGGAGTCGAACAGAGACAAATAGAGTAGAAAAGAGTCGAATCGAGCCAAATAGGGCCGAATAAGGCTGAACCGAGTGGAAACGAGCTGAATTGAAGCGATTCGAGCCAAATCGAGCTGAATCGAGCTGATGTTGCGGAATCGAGCCGACTCAAGCGTGATGGTGTCCGGTCGCATCGAAATGCTTTGAATCGAATCAAATGGAATCGATTAGAATAGGTTAGGGTAGGGTAGTTTATGATAGGAAGACTAGGGTAGATGCAAGTAGACTACATTAGAGTAGACAAGAGAAGGCTAGAGTAGAAGCCTAGACTAGTAAGCTGGACTAGTCAGCTAGACTAGTGGCATAGAGCAGTAGCCTAGACAACTAGTCTTGAAGAGTACCCTAAGTCAGTAATCTGAACGAGTACCCTTGCCTGAACTCTTAGCCTAATCTAGTACCCTTGCCTTAACTAGTAGTCCTAACAAGTACCCTTGCCTTAACCAGTAGTCTTCACTAGTACCCTTGCCTTCACTAGTAGTATGTCCTTAACAAGTAGCCTGAACTGGTACCCTTGCCTTAACCAGTACCCTCAACAAGTACCCATGCCTTAACTAGTAGCCTGGACTTAACTAGTGCCCTGCCCATAAGTAGTAGCCTGAACTAGTACCCTTGCCTTAAGGAGTACCCTTGCCCGAACTACTCCCCTTAATTAGGACCCTTATTGAGTAACCCTAAGTAGTAGAGTATGGTACGGTGGGGTAGCATAGGGTAGGGAAGCATACGGTGGAACAGAGAAAATAGAAGGAAATAGAATAGAACAGCACAGGTCAGGGTAGGTTAGCTTAGTCTAGGATACAGTAGAGTAGCATAGGATGGAATAGAGAAAATAGAAAAGGAGACTAGAAAAGAGCAGACTAGATTAGGATAGGCTAGGGTGGGGGAGGGTTTTGTAGAATACAGTAGTGTAGAATGGAATAGAATGGTGTGGAATGGAGTCAAATGGATTCGAACACAGATGCAGAGAGTAGAAAAGAGTTGAATAGAGCCGAATAACGCTGAATAGGACCACATATGGCCAAAATGAGCCGAATCGAGTCGAGTAGACCAGATTCGGGATGAATGGAGCCTAGTGGAGCTGAAACGAGCCAAATAGAGACAAACTGAACCCAGCAAAATCGAGCCAAAACACACTTAATTGCATCCTATTGCATCGGATCTCGTCGAATTCCATCAAATCCCACCAAAACGCATCAAATCTCGCGGAATCTCACCGAGTCCCGTCGAATTGTCTCAAATCGGGTCGAATGGTGTCAAACTGAATGGAATCGAATTAAATTGAATAGATTAGAGTAGTGTAGGTTAGACTGGGATTCAGTAGGGAAGGGCACAGAAGAATAGAATAGAGTAGAACAGAAGAGAATACCAAGAGTAGAATGGAGTAGAGTTGAGTAGAGTGGAATAGTCAGAGTCGGGTAGTGCAGAATATAGATGAATAGATCCAATTCAAGCCCAATCGATTCGAATGGAGAGGAAAGGAGACAAATCGTGATGAATCGAATCGATTAGAATAGATTAGAGTAGAGTAGGCTAGAACAGAATAGAATAGAGTAGAAAAGAGTAGAATGCTGTGGAAGGGAGTTGAATGGAGCCAAATAGAGACAAATAAAGTAGAAAGGGTTGAGTAGAGCTGAACAGGGCTGAATAAGGTTCACTCGAGCCTAATTATGCTGAATTGAGCAGAATCGAGACGAATTGACCCAATTCAAGCCAAATAGAGCTAAATCGAGCCGATTCAAGCCTAATCACATGGAATCGCGTCGAAATGCGTTGAATCGAATAGATTAGAGTAGAGGAGGGTACGGCAGGAGAGGCTAGACTACAACACAACACAACACAATAGAAAGAAGAGAATAGAATTAAGTAGAGTCGGGTCCAGTAGAATAGAGTCAAATTGAGCTGAAGAGAGCCGAAAAGAGCCAAACAGAGCTGAATACAGCCGAATTGACCAAATTCAAGGTGAATCGAGATGAATCATGTCGAGTCATTTGAAACGTGTCGAATCGAATCAAATAGATTAGTGTGGGGAAGGTAAGGTTAGGGTAGGGTAGAGAAGAATAGAATAGAGTAGAATAGAACAGAACAGAAAGAATCGAGTAGACTAGAGTCAAATAGAGTCGAATACTGCCAAAAAGAGCCGAATAGAGTGGAAAAGAGCCGAATAGAACCGAATCGAGTTTAATGGAGCAGAAAGGAGATGAATCGAGCCCATATGACCCGAATCAGGTCGAATCCCATTCAAGTGTGTCGAATAGCATAGAACAGATTACGGTAGGCTAAGTTAGGGTAGGGTAGGGTAGAATAGAGTGCAGTAGAACAGAACAGAACAGAACTGAAAGAATAGGGTCGAGACGAGCAGAGTATAGAAGAGTAGAGTAGAGCAGAGTCAAACATTGTCGAATAGGGCCAAATAGAGCCCAAAAGAGCTAAATGGATAGAAACCAAGAGGAATCACACCGAATCCCGTGGAATCGTGCCGTATCGCGTCGAATCCCGTCGAATTGCATTGAATCTGATCAATTCCAATCCAATCCAATCCAATCAATTAGAATAGACTAGAGTAGGGTAGAGTACAATACAATACAGTAGAGAATAGTTTAGGATGGAGTAGAATGGTGCAGCATGGAGTCGAGTGGAGTCGAAAAGAGATAATAGAGTTGAGTAGAGTCTAATAGAGCCGAATCGAGCTGAATAGAGCCTATTCGAGCTGACTAGAGCCGAATGGAGCCGATTAGAGCTGAATCGAACCGATTTGAGCCGATTGGGGATGAATGGAGTGGAAAGGAGCCGATTTGAGCCGAATCGCATGGAGATGCGTGGAATCGAATCCAGTAGAATAGATTAGATTAGGGAAGGATGGAATAGAGTAGACTTGAACACAGTAGAAGAGAATGGAAAGGATACAATAGAATAGAGTAGAAAAGGGTAGAGCAGAGCAGAATAGTGTAGAGTAGAATAGAGTAGAGTAGAACAGAGTCGAATCAAGCTGAATGGAGACGAAACGAGACAAATCGCGTCGAATGGCGTCGAATCCCATCGAATCAATTGCAGTAGGGAATAGTAGAAGAGCGTAGAATGGAGTAGAATGGTGTGCAATGGAATCGAGTAGAGTAGAAAAGAGCTGAAGAGAGCCGAAGAGGGCCAGAGAGGGCCAAATCGAGCTGAATTGAGAGAAATCGAGCCGAATCCAGTGAATCGAGCCTAACGGAGCCAAATCGAGCCTAATCGAGCTGAATCGACACTATTCGAGACAAATGGAGCCGAATGGACATGAATCACACTGATTCGGCCCCTAGTCACGTCAAAATTTCTCGAATTCAATTGAATAGACTAGAGTAGGGGAGGTTCGGGTAGGCTAGAGTAGGGTAGAATAGAGTAGAATAGAATAAAACAGAACAGAACACAACAAAATAGAACAGAACAACACAGAACGAATACAGAAAAGAGTAGGCTAGAGTAGAGTAGAGGGGAATAGAGTAGAGTAGAATAGATTTGAACAGAGCCAAATAGAGCCGAATCATGTTGAAATGGGTTGAATCAAATCCAATCAAGTGGATTACAATACCTTAGAGTTGGGTAGCATAGGGTAGGGTAGAATAGAGTAGAATAGTACAGAACAGAGTAGAAACAATACAATAGAGTAGAGAAGAGTAGAATAGAGCTGAATAGAGCCAAATGCAGACAAAATGAGAGGAATCGTGTAGAAGCAAGTAGAGTAAATTAGGGTGGTGTTGGGTACGGTAGAGCAGAATAGAGTAGAATAGTGTAGAATAGTGTGGAATGAATAGAATGGAGTAGAATGGAGTCAAATAGAAACGAATAGAGTAGAAAAGAGTCGAATAGAGCAGAATAGGGCCAAAGAAGGCCAAATCGAGCAGATTCGAAGCGATTCAAGCCAAAACAAGCTGAATGGAGCCTAACTGAGCCGAATAGAGCCAAATCGAGCCGAATCGAGCCGATTCAAGCTTCATCGCCTCGAATCGCATTCAACGCGTCAAATCCAATCGAGACGTATAGATTAGAGAAGGGGAGGGGAGGGGAGGGGAGAATAGAACAGAGTAGAGTGGAATAGAAGAGATTAGAACAGAACAGAAGGAATAGAATCGAGTAGAATCGAGTGGAAAAGAGTAGAGTCGAATACAGTCGAATAGAGCCGAATAAGCTGAATAGAGACGAATGGAGCTGAATACAGCCGAAAAGAGCTGTATACTGCCGAATCACACCTAATCGAGCGGAATCAAGCAGAATCGCACTGACTGTCACCGAACAGCGTCGAATCGAATCAGGTCGAATCGAGTCGAGTCACATCGTTTTGAATCAAACAAGGTCAAATCGCTTCATATCGTGTCGAATCCCATCGAATCACGTCGAATAACTTCGAATTGAGTCAAACCTCAGAGAATCCTACTGAATCACGTCGAGTCGCATGGAATCTCATCAAATCCCTTCAGATTTGCCGAATCCAGTCAAGTCCTATCAAATCGCTTTGCACGGAATCGAATTGAATCCAATAGATTAAAGTAGGGTAGGTTCGGGTGGGGTGCCGTTGGGTCGGGTAGGGTAGAATAGAATAGAGTACCACAGAACAGGAGAGAATAGAACAGAACAGAAAGAATACAACAGAATAGAATAGAGTCAAAGAGAGAGAACATAGCCGAATTGAGCCGAGTGGAGACAAAACGAGACGAATCACGTCCGGTTGCTTCGAATCGCGTCAAATCAAATCGAATCGATTAGAAGAGATTAGGGTAGGGAAGGGTAGAATAGAAGAGAGGAAAATAGTGAGGAATGGAGTTGAACGGAGTCCAGTAGAGACGGGTAGATATGAACAGAGTACAAAAGAGTCTAATAGAGCAGAATAGGGCCGAATAGGCCCAAATAAGGCCTAATTGAGCAGAATCCAGCAGAATCGATGGAATTCGAGCCTAATCGAGCCGAATGGAGTGAAATGGAGCCAAGTCGAGCCGAATAGAGCCGATTCGAACTGAATCGAGCTGATTCAAGCCTAATCGCGTCAAATCGCGTGGAAATACGTCACATCGAATCTAATCAAATAGATTAGGGAAGGGTAGGGGAGGGGCGGGTGGGTAGAATAGAACAGAATAGTACAGAATAGAATATAGTACAGTAGGGTAGAGTAGAGAGAGTAAAGCAGACAAGAGTAGAGCAGAGTAGAATTGAGTCAAATAGAGTCAAAGAGTGCAGGATATAGCTGAATAGAGCCAATTCTGGCCGAATCGAGTCAAATGGAAACAAAACGAGATGAATCACACCGAATTGCTTCGAATCGCATCCAATCGAATAGATTAGAGTATCGTAGGGTAGAGTAGAACAGAATAGCGTAGAATGGAGAAGAGTGGAGTCAAATGGAGTCGAACAGAGACAAATAGAGTAGAAAAGAGTCGAATCGAGCCAAATAGGGCCGAATAAGGCTGAACCGAGTGGAAACGAGCTGAATTGAAGCGATTCGAGCCAAATCGAGCTGAATCGAGCTGATGTTGCGGAATCGAGCCGACTCAAGCGTGATGGTGTCCGGTCGCATCGAAATGCTTTGAATCGAATCAAATGGAATCGATTAGAATAGGTTAGGGTAGGGTAGTTTATGATAGGAAGACTAGGGTAGATGCAAGTAGACTACATTAGAGTAGACAAGAGAAGGCTAGAGTAGAAGCCTAGACTAGTAAGCTGGACTAGTCAGCTAGACTAGTGGCATAGAGCAGTAGCCTAGACAACTAGTCTTGAAGAGTACCCTAAGTCAGTAATCTGAACGAGTACCCTTGCCTGAACTCTTAGCCTAATCTAGTACCCTTGCCTTAACTAGTAGTCCTAACAAGTACCCTTGCCTTAACCAGTAGTCTTCACTAGTACCCTTGCCTTCACTAGTAGTATGTCCTTAACAAGTAGCCTGAACTGGTACCCTTGCCTTAACCAGTACCCTCAACAAGTACCCATGCCTTAACTAGTAGCCTGGACTTAACTAGTAGCCTGGCCTTAACTAGTAGCCTGAACTAGTACACTTGCCTTAAGGAGTACCCTTGCCCGAACTACTCCCCTTAATTAGGACCCTTATTGAGTAACCCTAAGTAGTAGAGTATGGTACGGTGGGGTAGCATAGGGTAGGGAAGCATACGGTGGAACAGAGAAAACAGAAGGAAATAGAATAGAACAGCATAGGTCAGGGTAGGTTAGCTTAGTGTAGGGTATGGTAGAGTAGCATAGGATGGAATAGAGAAAATAGAAAAGGAGACTAGAAAAGAGCAGACTAGATTAGGATAGGCTAGGGTGGGGGAGGGTTTTGTAGAATACAGTAGTGTAGAATGGAATAGAATGGTGTGGAATGGAGTCAAATGGATTCGAACACAGATGCAGAGAGTAGAAAAGAGTTGAATAGAGCCGAATAACGCTGAATAGGACCACATATGGCCAAAATGAGCCGAATCGAGTCGAGTCGACCAGATTCGGGATGAATGGAGCCTAGTGGAGCTCAAATGAGCCAAATAGAGACAAACTGAACCCAGCAAAATCGAGCCAAGACACACTTAATTGCATCCTATTGCATCGGATCTCGTCGAATTCCATCAAATCCCACCAAAACGCATCAAATCTCGCGGAATCTCACCGAGTCCCGTCGAATTGTCTCAAATCGGGTCGAATGGTGTCAAACTGAATGGAATCGAATTAAATTGAATAGATTAGAGTAGTGTAGGTTAGACTGGGATTCAGTAGGGAAGGGCACAGAAGAATAGAATAGAGTAGAACAGAAGAGAATACCAAGAGTAGAATGGAGTAGAGTTGAGTAGAGTGGAATAGTCAGAGTCGGGTAGTGCAGAATATAGATGAATAGATCCAATTCAAGCCCAATCGATTCGAATGGAGAGGAAAGGAGACAAATCGTGATGAATCGAATCGATTAGAATAGATTAGAGTAGAGTAGGCTAGAACAGAATAGAATAGAGTAGAAAAGAGTAGAATGCTGTGGAAGGGAGTTGAATGGAGCCAAATAGAGACAAATAAAGTAGAAAGGGTTGAGTAGAGCTGAACAGGGCTGAATAAGGTTCACTCGAGCCTAATTATGCTGAATTGAGCAGAATCGAGACGAATTGACCCAATTCAAGCCAAATAGAGCTAAATCGAGCCGATTCAAGCCTAATCACATGGAATCGCGTCGAAATGCGTTGAATCGAATAGATTAGAGTAGAGGAGGGTACGGCAGGAGAGGCTAGACTACAACACAACACAACACAATAGAAAGAAGAGAATAGAATTAAGTAGAGTCGGGTCCAGTAGAATAGAGTCAAATTGAGCTGAAGAGAGCCGAAAAGAGCCAAACAGAGCTGAATACAGCTGAATTGACCAAATTCAAGGTGAATCGAGATGAATCATGTCGAGTCGTTTGAAACGTGTCGAATCGAATCAAATAGATTAGTGTGGGGAAGGTAAGGTTAGGGTAGGGTAGAGAAGAATAGAATAGAGTAGAATAGAACAGAACAGAACAGAAAGAATCGAGTAGACTAGAGTCAAATAGAGTCGAATACTGCCAAAAAGAGCCGAATAGAGTGGAAAAGAGCCGAATAGAACCGAATCGAGTTTAATGGAGCAGAAAGGAGATGAATCGAGCCGATATGACCCGAATCAGGTCGAATCCCATTCAAGTGTGTCGAATAGCATAGAACAGATTACGGTAGGCTAAGTTAGGGTAGGGTAGGGTAGAATAGAGTGCAGTAGAACAGAACAGAACAGAACTGAAAGAATAGGGTCGAGACGAGCAGAGTATAGAAGAGTAGAGTAGAGCAGAGTCAAACATTGTCGAATAGGGCCAAATAGAGCCCAAAAGAGCTAAATGGATAGAAACCAAGAGGAATCACACCGAATCCCGTGGAATCGTGCCGTATCGCGTCGAATCCCGTCGAATTGCATTGAATCTGATCAATTCCAATCCAATCAATTAGAATAGACTAGAGTAGGGTAGAGTACAATACAATACAGTAGAGAATAGTTTAGGATGGAGTAGAATGGTGCAGCATGGAGTCGAGTGGAGTCGAAAAGAGATAATAGAGTTGAGTAGAGTCTAATAGAGCCGAATCGAGCTGAATAGAGCCTATTCGAGCTGACTAGAGCCGAATGGAGCCGATTAGAGCTGAATCGAACCGATTTGAGCCGATTGGGGATGAATGGAGTGGAAAGGAGCCAATTTGAGCCGAATCGCATGGAGATGCGTGGAATCGAATCCAGTAGAATAGATTAGATTAGGGTAGGATGGAATAAAGTAGACTTGAACACAGTAGAAGAGAATGGAAAGGATACAATAGAATAGAGTAGAAAAGGGTAGAGCAGAGCAGAATAGTGTAGAGTAGAAGAGAGTAGAGTAGAACAGAGTCGAATCAAGCTGAATGGAGACGAAACGAGACAAATCGCGTCGAATGGCGTCGAATCCCATCGAATCAATTGCAGTAGGGAATAGTAGAAGAGCGTAGAATGGAGTAGAATGGTGTGCAATGGAATCGAGTAGAGTAGAAAAGAGCTGAAGAGAGCCGAAGAGGGCCAGAGAGGGCCAAATCGAGCTGAATTGAGAGAAATCGAGCCGAATCCAGTGAATCGAGCCTAACGGAGCCAAATCGAGCCTAATCGAGCTGAATCGACACTATTCGAGACAAATGGAGCCGAATGGACATGAATCACACCGATTCGGCCCCTAGTCACGTCAAAATTTCTCGAATTCAATTGAATAGACTAGAGTAGGGGAGGTTCGGGTAGGCTAGAGTAGGGTAGAATAGAGTAGAATAGAATAAAACAGAACAGAACACAACAAAATAGAACAGAACAACACAGAACGAATACAGAAAAGAGTAGGCTAGAGTAGAGTAGAGGGGAATAGAGTAGAGTAGAATAGATTTGAACAGAGCCAAATCGAGCCGAATCACGTTGAAATGGGTTGAATCAAATCCAATCAAGTGGATTACAATACCTTAGAGTTGGGTAGCATAGGGTAGGGTAGAAGAGAGTAGAATAGTACAGAACAGAGTAGAAACAATACAATAGAGTAGAGAAGAGTAGAATAGAGCTGAATAGAGCCAAATGCAGACAAAATGAGAGGAATCGTGTAGAAGCAAGTAGAGTAAATTAGAGTGGTGTTGGGTAGGGTAGAGCAGAATAGAGTAGAATAGTGTGGAATGAATAGAATGGAGTAGAATGGAGTCAAATAGAAACGAATAGAGTAGAAAAGAGTCGAATAGAGCAGAATAGGGCCGAAGAAGGCCAAATCGAGCAGATTCGAAGCGATTCAAGCCAAAACAAGCTGAATGGAGCCTAACTGAGCCGAATAGAGCCAAATCGAGCCGAATCGAGCCGATTCAAGCTTCATCGCCTCGAATCGCATTCAACGCGTCAAATCCAATCGAGACGTATAGATTAGAGAAGGGGAGGGGAGGGGAGAATAGAACAGAGTAGAGTGGAATAGAAGAGATTAGAACAGAACAGAAGGAATAGAATCGAGTAGAATCGAGTGGAAAAGAGTAGAGTCGAATACAGTCGAATAGAGCCGAATAAGCTGAATAGAGACGAATGGAGCTGAATACAGCCGAAAAGAGCTGTATACTGCCGAATCACACCTAATCGAGCGGAATCAAGCAGAATCGCACTGACTGTCACCGAACAGCGTCGAATCGAATCAGGTCGAATCGAGTCGAGTCACATCGTTTTGAATCAAACAAGGTCAAATCGCTTCATATCGTGTCGAATCCCATCGAATCATGTCGAATAACTTCGAATTGCGTCAAACCTCAGAGAATCCTACTGAATCACGTCGAGTCGCATGGAATCTCATCAAATCCCTTCAGATTTGCCGAATCCAGTCAAGTCCTATCAAATCGCTTTGCACGGAATCGAATTGAATCCAATAGATTAAAGTAGGGTAGGTTCGGGTGGGGTGCCGTTGGGTCGGGTAGGGTAGAATAGAATAGGAGAGAATAGTACAGAACAGAAAGAATACAACAGAATAGAATAGAGTCAAAGAGAGAGAACATAGACGAATTGAGCCGAGTGGAGACAAAACGAGACGAATCACGTCCGGTTGCTTCGAATCGCATCGAATCGATTAGAAGAGATTAGGGTAGGGAAGGGTAGAATAGAAGAGAGGAAAATAGTGAGGAATGGAGTTGAACGGAGTCCAATAGAGACGGATAGATATGAATAGAGTACAAAAGAGTCTAATAGAGCAGAATAGGGCCGAATAGGCCCAAATAAGGCCTAATTGAGCAGAATCCAGCAGAATCGATGGAATTCGAGCCTAATCGAGCCGAATGGAGTGAAATGGAGCCAAGTCGAGCCGAATAGAGCCGATTCGAACTGAATCGAGCTGATTCAAGCCTAATCGCGTCAAATCGCGTGGAAATACGTCACATCGAATCTAATCAAATAGATTAGGGAAGGGTAGGGGAGGGGCGGGTGGGTAGAATAGAACAGAATAGTACAGAATAGAATATAGTACAGTAGGGTAGAGTAGAGAGAGTAAAGCAGACAAGAGTAGAGCAGAGTAGAATTGAGTCAAATAGAGTCAAAGAGTGCAGGATATAGCTGAATAGAGCCAATTCTGGCCGAATCGAGTCAAATGGAAACAAAACGAGATGAATCACACCGAATTGCTTCGAATCGCATCCAATCGAATAGATTAGAGTATCGTAGGGTAGAGTAGAACAGAATAGCGTAGAATGGAGAAGAGTGGAGTCAAATGGAGTCGAACAGAGACAAATAGAGTAGAAAAGAGTCGAATCGAGCCAAATAGGGCCGAATAAGGCTGAACCGAGTGGAAACGAGCTGAATTGAAGCGATTCGAGCCAAATCGAGCTGAATCGACATAGAGAGATAGTATTGAGCCGACTCAAGCGTGATGGTGTCCGGTCGCATCGAAATGCTTTGAATCGAATCAAATGGAATCGATTAGAATAGGTTAGGGTAGGGTAGTTTATGATAGGAAGACTAGGGTAGATGCAAGTAGACTACATTAGAGTAGACAAGAGAAGGCTAGAGTAGAAGCCTAGACTAGTAAGCTGGACTAGTCAGCTAGACTAGTGGCATAGAGCAGTAGCCTAGACAACTAGTCTTGAAGAGTACCCTAAGTCAGTAATCTGAACGAGTACCCTTGCCTGAACTCTTAGCCTAATCTAGTACCCTTGCCTTAACTAGTAGTCCTAACAAGTACCCTTGCCTTAACCAGTAGTCTTCACTAGTACCCTTGCCTTCACTAGTAGTATGTCCTTAACAAGTAGCCTGAACTGGTACCCTTGCCTTAACCAGTACCCTCAACAAGTACCCATGCCTTAACTAGTAGCCTGGCCTTAACTAGTAGCCTGGCCTTAACTAGTAGCCTGAACTAGTACACTTGCCTTAAGGAGTACCCTTGCCCGAACTACTCCCCTTAATTAGGACCCTTATTGAGTAACCCTAAGTAGTAGAGTATGTACGGTGGGGTAGCATAGGGTAGGGGAAGCATACGGTGGAACAGAGAAAACAGAAGGAAATAGAATAGAACAGCATAGGTCAGGGTAGGTTAGCTTAGTGTAGGGTATGGTAGAGTAAGCATAGGATGAATAGAGAAAATAGAAAAGGAGACTAGAAAAGAGCAGACTAGATTAGGATAGGCTAGGGTGGGGGAGGGTTTTGTAGAATACAGTAGTGTAGAATGGAATAGAATGGTGTGGAATGGAGTCAAATGGATTCGAACACAGATGCAGAGAGTAGAAAAGAGTTGAATAGAGCCGAATAACGCTGAATAGGACCACATATGGCCAAAATGAGCCGAATCGAGTCGAGTCGACCAGATTCGGGATGAATGGAGCCTAGTGGAGCTCAAATGAGCCAAATAGAGACAAACTGAACCCAGCAAAATCGAGCCAAGACACACTTAATTGCATCCTATTGCATCGGATCTCGTCGAATTCCATCAAATCCCACCAAAACGCATCAAATCTCGCGGAATCTCACCGAGTCCCGTCGAATTGTCTCAAATCGGGTCGAATGGTGTCAAACTGAATGGAATCGAATTAAATTGAATAGATTAGAGTAGTGTAGGTTAGACTGGGATTCAGTAGGGAAGGGCACAGAAGAATAGAATAGAGTAGAACAGAAGAGAATACCAAGAGTAGAATGGAGTAGAGTTGAGTAGAGTGGAATAGTCAGAGTCGGGTAGTGCAGAATATAGATGAATAGATCCAATTCAAGCCCAATCGATTCGAATGGAGAGGAAAGGAGACAAATCGTGATGAATCGAATCGATTAGAATAGATTAGAGTAGAGTAGGCTAGAACAGAATAGAATAGAGTAGAAAAGAGTAGAATGCTGTGGAAGGGAGTTGAATGGAGCCAAATAGAGACAAATAAAGTAGAAAGGGTTGAGTAGAGCTGAACAGGGCTGAATAAGGTTCACTCGAGCCTAATTATGCTGAATTGAGCAGAATCGAGACGAATTGACCCAATTCAAGCCAAATAGAGCTAAATCGAGCCGATTCAAGCCTAATCACATGGAATCGCGTCGAAATGCGTTGAATCGAATAGATTAGAGTAGAGGAGGGTACGGCAGGAGAGGCTAGACTACAACACAACACAACACAATAGAAAGAAGAGAATAGAATTAAGTAGAGTCGGGTCCAGTAGAATAGAGTCAAATTGAGCTGAAGAGAGCCGAAAAGAGCCAAACAGAGCTGAATACAGCTGAATTGACCAAATTCAAGGTGAATCGAGATGAATCATGTCGAGTCGTTTGAAACGTGTCGAATCGAATCAAATAGATTAGTGTGGGGAAGGTAAGGTTAGGGTAGGGTAGAGAAGAATAGAATAGAGTAGAATAGAACAGAACAGAAAGAATCGAGTAGACTAGAGTCAAATAGAGTCGAATACTGCCAAAAAGAGCCGAATAGAGTGGAAAAGAGCCGAATAGAACCGAATCGAGTTTAATGGAGCAGAAAGGAGATGAATCGAGCCCATATGACCCGAATCAGGTCGAATCCCATTCAAGTGTGTCGAATAGCATAGAACAGATTACGGTAGGCTAAGTTAGGGTAGGGTAGGGTAGAATAGAGTGCAGTAGAACAGAACAGAACAGAACTGAAAGAATAGGGTCGAGACGAGCAGAGTATAGAAGAGTAGAGTAGAGCAGAGTCAAACATTGTCGAATAGGGCCAAATAGAGCCCAAAAGAGCTAAATGGATAGAAACCAAGAGGAATCACACCGAATCCCGTGGAATCGTGCCGTATCGCGTCGAATCCCGTCGAATTGCATTGAATCTGATCAATTCCAATCCAATCAATTAGAATAGACTAGAGTAGGGTAGAGTACAATACAATACAGTAGAGAATAGTTTAGGATGGAGTAGAATGGTGCAGCATGGAGTCGAGTGGAGTCGAAAAGAGATAATAGAGTTGAGTAGAGTCTAATAGAGCCGAATCGAGCTGAATAGAGCCTATTCGAGCTGACTAGAGCCGAATGGAGCCGATTAGAGCTGAATCGAACCGATTTGAGCCGATTGGGGATGAATGGAGTGGAAAGGAGCCAATTTGAGCCGAATCGCATGGAGATGCGTGGAATCGAATCCAGTAGAATAGATTAGATTAGGGTAGGATGGAATAGAGTAGACTTGAACACAGTAGAAGAGAATGGAAAGGATACAATAGAATAGAGTAGAAAAGGGTAGAGCAGAGCAGAATAGTGTAGAGTAGAAGAGAGTAGAGTAGAACAGAGTCGAATCAAGCTGAATGGAGACGAAACGAGACAAATCGCGTCGAATGGCGTCGAATCCCATCGAATCAATTACAGTAGGGAATAGTAGAAGAGCGTAGAATGGAGTAGAATGGTGTGCAATGGAATCGAGTAGAGTAGAAAAGAGCTGAAGAGAGCCGAAGAGGGCCAGAGAGGGCCAAATCGAGCTGAATTGAGAGAAATCGAGCCGAATCCAGTGAATCGAGCCTAACGGAGCCAAATCGAGCCTAATCGAGCTGAATCGACACTATTCGAGACAAATGGAGCCGAATGGACATGAATCACACCGATTCGGCCCCTAGTCACGTCAAAATTTCTCGAATTCAATTGAATAGACTAGAGTAGGGGAGGTTCGGGTAGGCTAGAGTAGGGTAGAATAGAGTAGAATAGAATAAAACAGAACAGAACACAACAAAATAGAACAGAACAACACAGAACGAATACAGAAAAGAGTAGGCTAGAGTAGAGTAGAGGGGAATAGAGTAGAGTAGAATAGATTTGAACAGAGCCAAATCGAGCCGAATCACGTTGAAATGGGTTAAATCAAATCCAATCAAGTGGATTACAATACCTTAGAGTTGGGTAGCATAGGGTAGGGTAGAATAGAGTAGAATAGTACAGAACAGAGTAGAAACAATACAATAGAGTAGAGAAGAGTAGAATAGAGCTGAATAGAGCCAAATGCAGACAAAATGAGAGGAACCGTGTAGAAGCAAGTAGAGTAAATTAGAGTGGTGTTGGGTAGGGTAGAGCAGAATAGAGTAGAATAGTGTAGAATAGTGTGGAATGAATAGAATGGAGTAGAATGGAGTCAAATAGAAACGAATAGAGTAGAAAAGAGTCGAATAGAGCAGAATAGGGCCGAAGAAGGCCAAATCGAGCAGATTCGAAGCGATTCAAGCCAAAACAAGCTGAATGGAGCCTAACTGAGCCGAATAGAGCCAAATCGAGCCGAATCGAGCCGATTCAAGCTTCATCGCCTCGAATCGCGTTCAACGCGTCAAATCCAATCCAGACGTATAGATTAGAGAAGGGGAGGGGAGGGGAGGGGAGGGGAGAATAGAACAGAGTAGAGTGGAATAGAAGAGATTAGAACAGAACAGAAGGAATAGAATCGAGTAGAATCGAGTGGAAAAGAGTAGAGTCGAATACAGTCGAATAGAGCCGAATAAGCTGAATAGAGACGAATGGAGCTGAATACAGCCGAAAAGAGCTGTAGACTGCCGAATCACACCTAATCGAGCGGAATCAAGCAGAATCGCACTGACTGTCACCGAACAGCGTCGAATCGAATCAGGTCGAATCGAGTCGAGTCACATCGTTTTGAATCAAACAAGGTCAAATCGCTTCATATCCTGTCGAATCCCATCGAATCACGTCGAATAACTTCGAATTGCGTCAAACCTCAGAGAATCCTACTGAATCACGTCGAGTCGCATGGAATCTCATCAAATCCCTTCAGATTTGCCGAATCCAGTCAAGTCCTATCAAATCGCTTTGCACGGAATCGAATTGAATCCAATAGATTAAAGTAGGGTAGGTTCGGGTGGGGTGCCGTTGGGTCGGGTAGGGTAGAATAGAATAGAGTACCACAGAACAGGAGAGAATAGAACAGAACAGAAAGAATACAACAGAATAGAATAGAGTCAAAGAGAGAGAACATAGCCGAATTGAGCCGAGTGGAGACAAAACGAGACGAATCACGTCCGGTTGCTTCGAATCGCGTCAAATCAAATCGAATCGATTAGAAGAGATTAGGGTAGGGAAGGGTAGAATAGAAGAGAGGAAAATAGTGAGGAATGGAGTTGAACGGAGTCCAGTAGAGACGGGTAGATATGAACAGAGTACAAAAGAGTCTAATAGAGCAGAATAGGGCCGAATAGGCCCAAATAAGGCCTAATTGAGCAGAATCCAGCAGAATCGATGGAATTCGAGCCTAATCGAGCCGAATGGAGTGAAATGGAGCCAAGTCGAGCCGAATAGAGCCGATTCGAACTGAATCGAGCTGATTCAAGCCTAATCGCGTCAAATCGCGTGGAAATACGTCACATCGAATCTAATCAAATAGATTAGGGAAGGGTAGGGGAGGGGCGGGTGGGTAGAATAGAACAGAATAGTACAGAATAGAATATAGTACAGTAGGGTAGAGTAGAGAGAGTAAAGCAGACAAGAGTAGAGCAGAGTAGAATTGAGTCAAATAGAGTCAAAGAGTGCAGGATATAGCTGAATAGAGCCAATTCTGGCCGAATCGAGTCAAATGGAAACAAAACGAGATGAATCACACCGAATTGCTTCGAATCGCATCCAATCGAATAGATTAGAGTATCGTAGGGTAGAGTAGAACAGAATAGAGTAGAATAGCGTAGAATGGAGAAGAGTGGAGTCAAATGGAGTCGAACAGAGACAAATAGAGTAGAAAAGGGTCGAATCGAGCCAAATAGGGCCGAATAAGGCTGAACCGAGTGGAAACGAGCTGAATTGAAGCGATTCGAGCCAAATCGAGCTGAATCGAGCTGATTTTGCGGAATCGAGCCGACTCAAGCGTGATGGTGTCCGGTCGCATCGAAATGCTTTGAATCGAATCAAATGGAATCGATTAGAATAGGTTAGGGTAGGGTAGTTTATGATAGGAAGACTAGGGTAGATGCAAGTAGACTACATTAGAGTAGACAAGAGAAGGCTAGAGTAGAAGCCTAGACTAGTAAGCTGGACTAGTCAGCTAGACTAGTGGCATAGAGCAGTAGCCTAGACAACTAGTCTTGAAGAGTACCCTAAGTCAGTAATCTGAACGAGTACCCTTGCCTGAACTCTTAGCCTAATCTAGTACCCTTGCCTTAACTAGTAGTCCTAACAAGTACCCTTGCCTTAACCAGTAGTCTTCACTAGTACCCTTGCCTTCACTAGTAGTATGTCCTTAACAAGTAGCCTGAACTGGTACCCTTGCCTTAACCAGTACCCTCAACAAGTACCCATGCCTTAACTAGTAGCCTGGACTTAACTAGTAGCCTGGCCTTAACTAGTAGCCTGAACTAGTACACTTGCCTTAAGGAGTACCCTTGCCCGAACTACTCCCCTTAATTAGGACCCTTATTGAGTAACCCTAAGTAGTAGAGTATGGTACGGTGGGGTAGCATAGGGTAGGGAAGCATACGGTGGAACAGAGAAAACAGAAGGAAATAGAATAGAACAGCATAGGTCAGGGTAGGTTAGCTTAGTGTAGGGTATGGTAGAGTAGCATAGGATGGAATAGAGAAAATAGAAAAGGAGACTAGAAAAGAGCAGACTAGATTAGGATAGGCTAGGGTGGGGGAGGGTTTTGTAGAATACAGTAGTGTAGAATGGAATAGAATGGTGTGGAATGGAGTCAAATGGATTCGAACACAGATGCAGAGAGTAGAAAAGAGTTGAATAGAGCCGAATAACGCTGAATAGGACCAAATATGGCCAAAATGAGCCGAATCGAGTCGAGTCGACCAGATTCGGGATGAATGGAGCCTAGTGGAGCTGAAATGAGCCAAATAGAGACAAACTGAACCCAGCAAAATCGAGCCAAGACACACTTAATTGCATCCTATTGCATCGGATCTCGTCGAATTCCATCAAATCCCACCAAAACGCATCAAATCTCGCGGAATCTCACCGAGTCCCGTCGAATTGTCTCAAATCGGGTCGAATGGTGTCAAACTGAATGGAATCGAATTAAATTGAATAGATTAGAGTAGTGTAGGTTAGACTGGGATTCAGTAGGGAAGGGCACAGAAGAATAGAATAGAGTAGAACAGAAGAGAATACCAAGAGTAGAATGGAGTAGAGTTGAGTAGAGTGGAATAGTCAGAGTCGGGTAGTGCAGAATATAGATGAATAGATCCAATTCAAGCCCAATCGATTCGAATGGAGAGGAAAGGAGACAAATCGTGATGAATCGAATCGATTAGAATAGATTAGAGTAGAGTAGGCTAGAACAGAATAGAATAGAGTAGAAAAGAGTAGAATGGTGTGGAAGGGAGTTGAATGGAGCCAAATAGAGACAAATAAAGTAGAAAGGGTTGAGTAGAGCTGAACAGGGCTGAATAAGGTTCACTCGAGCCTAATTATGCTGAATTGAGCAGAATCGAGACGAATTGACCCAATTCAAGCCAAATAGAGCTAAATCGAGCCGATTCAAGCCTAATCACATGGAATCGCGTCGAAATGCGTTGAATCGAATAGATTAGAGTAGAGGAGGGTACGGCAGGAGAGGCTAGACTACAACACAACACAACACAATAGAAAGAAGAGAATAGAATTAAGTAGAGTCGGGTCCAGTAGAATAGAGTCAAATTGAGCTGAAGAGAGCCGAAAAGAGCCAAACAGAGCTGAATACAGCTGAATTGACCAAATTCAAGGTGAATCGAGATGAATCATGTCGAGTCGTTTGAAACGTGTCGAATCGAATCAAATAGATTAGTGTGGGGAAGGTAAGGTTAGGGTAGGGTAGAGAAGAATAGAATAGAGTAGAATAGAACAGAACAGAAAGAATCGAGTAGACTAGAGTCAAATAGAGTCGAATACTGCCAAAAAGAGCCGAATAGAGTGGAAAAGAGCCGAATAGAACCGAATCGAGTTTAATGGAGCAGAAAGGAGATGAATCGAGCCCATATGACCCGAATCAGGTCGAATCCCATTCAAGTGTGTCGAATAGCATAGAACAGATTACGGTAGGCTAAGTTAGGGTAGGGTAGGGTAGAATAGAGTGCAGTAGAACAGAACAGAACAGAACTGAAAGAATAGGGTCGAGACGAGCAGAGTATAGAAGAGTAGAGTAGAGCAGAGTCAAACATTGTCGAATAGGGCCAAATAGAGCCCAAAAGAGCTAAATGGATAGAAACCAAGAGGAATCACACCGAATCCCGTGGAATCGTGCCGTATCGCGTCGAATCCCGTCGAATTGCATTGAATCTGATCAATTCCAATCCAATCAATTAGAATAGACTAGAGTAGGGTAGAGTACAATACAATACAGTAGAGAATAGTTTAGGATGGAGTAGAATGGTGCAGCATGGAGTCGAGTGGAGTCGAAAAGAGATAATAGAGTTGAGTAGAGTCTAATAGAGCCGAATCGAGCTGAATAGAGCCTATTCGAGCTGACTAGAGCCGAATGGAGCCGATTAGAGCTGAATCGAACCGATTTGAGCCGATTGGGGATGAATGGAGTGGAAAGGAGCCAATTTGAGCCGAATCGCATGGAGATGCGTGGAATCGAATCCAGTAGAATAGATTAGATTAGGGTAGGATGGAATAGAGTAGACTTGAACACAGTAGAAGAGAATGGAAAGGATACAATAGAGTAGAAAAGGGTAGAGCAGAGCAGAATAGTGTAGAGTAGAAGAGAGTAGAGTAGAACAGAGTCGAATCAAGCTGAATGGAGACGAAACGAGACAAATCGCGTCGAATGGCGTCGAATCCCATCGAATCAATTACAGTAGGGAATAGTAGAAGAGCGTAGAATGGAGTAGAATGGTGTGCAATGGAATCGAGTAGAGTAGAAAAGAGCTGAAGAGAGCCGAAGAGGGCCAGAGAGGGCCAAATCGAGCTGAATTGAGAGAAATCGAGCCGAATCCAGTGAATCGAGCCTAACGGAGCCAAATCGAGCCTAATCGAGCTGAATCGACACTATTCGAGACAAATGGAGCCGAATGGACATGAATCACACCGATTCGGCCCCTAGTCACGTCAAAATTTCTCGAATTCAATTGAATAGACTAGAGTAGGGGAGGTTCGGGTAGGCTAGAGTAGGGTAGAATAGAGTAGAATAGAATAAAACAGAACAGAACACAACAAAATAGAACAGAACAACACAGAACGAATACAGAAAAGAGTAGGCTAGAGTAGAGTAGAGGGGAATAGAGTAGAGTAGAATAGATTTGAACAGAGCCAAATCGAGCCGAATCACGTTGAAATGGGTTAAATCAAATCCAATCAAGTGGATTACAATACCTTAGAGTTGGGTAGCATAGGGTAGGGTAGAATAGAGTAGAATAGTACAGAACAGAGTAGAAACAATACAATAGAGTAGAGAAGAGTAGAATAGAGCTGAATAGAGCCAAATGCAGACAAAATGAGAGGAACCGTGTAGAAGCAAGTAGAGTAAATTAGAGTGGTGTTGGGTAGGGTAGAGCAGAATAGAGTAGAATAGTGTAGAATAGTGTGGAATGAATAGAATGGAGTAGAATGGAGTCAAATAGAAACGAATAGAGTAGAAAAGAGTCGAATAGAGCAGAATAGGGCCGAAGAAGGCCAAATCGAGCAGATTCGAAGCGATTCAAGCCAAAACAAGCTGAATGGAGCCTAACTGAGCCGAATAGAGCCAAATCGAGCCGATTCAAGCTTCATCGCCTCGAATCACGTTCAACGCGTCAAATCCAATCCAGACGTATAGATTAGAGAAGGGGAGGGGAGGGGAGGGGAGGGGAGAATAGAACAGAGTAGAGTGGAATAGAAGAGATTAGAACAGAACAGAAGGAATAGAATCGAGTAGAATCGAGTGGAAAAGAGTAGAGTCGAATACAGTCGAATAGAGCCAAATAAGCTGAATAGAGACGAATGGAGCTGAATACAGCCGAAAAGAGCTGTAGACTGCCGAATCACACCTAATCGAGCGGAATCAAGCAGAATCGCACTGACTGTCACCGAACAGCGTCGAATCGAATCAGGTCGAATCGAGTCGAGTCACATCGTTTTGAATCAAACAAGGTCAAATCGCTTCATATCGTGTCGAATCCCATCGAATCATGTCGAATAACTTCGAATTGCGTCAAACCTCAGAGAATCCTACTGAATCACGTCGAGTCGCATGGAATCTCATCAAATCCCTTCAGATTTGCCGAATCCAGTCAAGTCCTATCAAATCGCTTTGCACGGAATCGAATTGAATCCAATAGATTAAAGTAGGGTAGGTTCGGGTGGGGTGCCGTTGGGTCGGGTAGGGTAGAATAGAATAGGAGAGAATAGAACAGAACAGAAAGAATACAACAGAATAGAATAGAGTCAAAGAGAGAGAACATAGCCGAATTGAGCCGAGTGGAGACAAAACGAGACGAATCACGTCCGGTTGCTTCGAATCGCATCGAATCGATTAGAAGAGATTAGGGTAGGGAAGGGTAGAATAGAAGAGAGGAAAATAGTGAGGAATGGAGTTGAACGGAGTCCAATAGAGACGGATAGATATGAATAGAGTACAAAAGAGTCTAATAGAGCAGAATAGGGCCGAATAGGCCCAAATAAGGCCTAATTGAGCAGAATCCAGCAGAATCGATGGAATTCGAGCCTAATCGAGCCGAATGGAGTGAAATGGAGCCAAGTCGAGCCGAATAGAGCTGATTCGAACTGAATCGAGCTGATTCAAGCCTAATCGCGTCAAATCGCGTGGAAATACGTCACATCGAATCTAATCAAATAGATTAGGGAAGGGTAGGGGAGGGGCGGGTGGGTAGAACAGAACAGAATAGTACAGAATAGAATATAGTACAGTAGGGTAGAGTAGAGAGAGTAAAGCAGACAAGAGTAGAGCAGAGTAGAATTGAGTCAAATAGAGTCAAAGAGTGCAGGATATAGCTGAATAGAGCCAATTCTGGCCGAATCGAGTCAAATGGAAACAAAACGAGATGAATCACACCGAATTGCTTCCAATCGCATCCAATCGAATAGATTAGAGTATCGTAGGGTAGAGTAGTACAGAATAGCGTAGAATGGAGAAGAGTGGAGTCAAATGGAGTCGAACAGAGACAAATAGAGTACAAAAGAGTCGAATCGAGCCAAATAGGGCCGAATATGGCTGAACCGAGTGGAAACGAGCTGAATTGAAGCGATTTGAGCCAAATCGAGCTGAATCGCGCTGATGTTGCAGAATCGAGCCGACTCAAGCGTGATGGTGTCCGGTCGCATCGAAATGCTTTGAATCGAATCAAATGGAATCGATTAGAATAGGTTAGGGTAGGGTAGTTTATGATAGGAAGACTAGGGTAGATGCAAGTAGACTACATTAGAGTAGGCAAGAGAAGGCTAGAGTAGAAGCCTAGACTAGTAAGCTGGACTAGTCAGCTAGACTAGTGGCATAGAGCAGTAGCCTAGACAACTAGTCTTGAAGAGTACCCTAAGTCAGTAATCTGAACGAGTACCCTTGCCTGAACTCTTAGCCTAATCTAGTACCCTTGCCTTAACTAGTAGTCCTAACAAGTACCCTTGCCTTAACCAGTAGTCTTCACTAGTACCCTTGCCTTCACTAGTAGTATGTCCTTAACAAGTAGCCTGAACTGGTACCCTTGCCTTAACCAGTACCCTCAACAAGTACCCATGCCTTAACTAGTAGCCTGGACTTAACTAGTGCCCTGCCCATAAGTAGTAGCCTGAACTAGTACCCTTGCCTTAAGGAGTACCCTTGCCCGAACTACTCCCCTTAATTAGGACCCTTATTGAGTAACCCTAAGTAGTAGAGTATGGTACGGTGGGGTAGCATAGGGTAGGGAAGCATACGGTGGAACAGAGAAAATAGAAGGAAATAGAATAGAACAGCACAGGTCAGGGTAGGTTAGCTTAGTCTAGGATACAGTAGAGTAGCATAGGATGGAATAGAGAAAATAGAAAAGGAGACTAGAAAAGAGCAGACTAGATTAGGATAGGCTAGGGTGGGGGAGGGTTTTGTAGAATACAGTAGTGTAGAATGGAATAGAATGGTGTGGAATGGAGTCAAATGGATTCGAACACAGATGCAGAGAGTAGAAAAGAGTTGAATAGAGCCGAATAACGCTGAATAGGACCAAATATGGCCAAAATGAGCCGAATCGAGTCGAGTCGACCAGATTCGGGATGAATGGAGCCTAGTGGAGCTGAAATGAGCCAAATAGAGACAAACTGAACCCAGCAAAATCGAGCCAAGACACACTTAATTGCATCCTATTGCATCGGATCTCGTCGAATTCCATCAAATCCCACCAAAACGCATCAAATCTCGCGGAATCTCACCGAGTCCCGTCGAATTGTCTCAAATCGGGTCGAATGGTGTCAAACTGAATGGAATCGAATTAAATTGAATAGATTAGAGTAGTGTAGGTTAGACTGGGATTCAGTAGGGAAGGGCACAGAAGAATAGAATAGAGTAGAACAGAAGAGAATACCAAGAGTAGAATGGAGTAGAGTTGAGTAGAGTGGAATAGTCAGAGTCGGGTAGTGCAGAATATAGATGAATAGATCCAATTCAAGCCCAATCGATTCGAATGGAGAGGAAAGGAGACAAATCGTGATGAATCGAATCGATTAGAATAGATTAGAGTAGAGTAGGCTAGAACAGAATAGAATAGAGTAGAAAAGAGTAGAATGGTGTGGAAGGGAGTTGAATGGAGCCAAATAGAGACAAATAAAGTAGAAAGGGTTGAGTAGAGCTGAACAGGGCTGAATAAGGTTCACTCGAGCCTAATTATGCTGAATTGAGCAGAATCGAGACGAATTGACCCAATTCAAGCCAAATAGAGCTAAATCGAGCCGATTCAAGCCTAATCACATGGAATCGCGTCGAAATGCGTTGAATCGAATAGATTAGAGTAGAGGAGGGTACGGCAGGAGAGGCTAGACTACAACACAACAGAACACAATAGAAAGAAGAGAATAGAATTAAGTAGAGTCGGGTCCAGTAGAATAGAGTCAAATTGAGCTGAAGAGAGCCGAAAAGAGCCAAACAGAGCTGAATACAGCCGAATTGACCAAATTCAAGGTGAATCGAGATGAATCATGTCGAGTCGTTTGAAACGTGTCGAATCGAATCAAATAGATTAGTGTGGGGAAGGTAAGGTTAGGGTAGGGTAGAGAAGAATAGAATAGAGTAGAATAGAACAGAACAGAAAGAATCGAGTAGACTAGAGTCAAATAGAGTCGAATACTGCCAAAAAGAGCCGAATAGAGTGGAAAAGAGCAGAATAGAACCGAATCGAGTTTAATGGAGCAGAAAGGAGATGAATCGAGCCGATATGACCCGAATCAGGTCGAATCCCATTCAAGTGTGTCGAATAGCATAGAACAGATTACGGTAGGCTAAGTTAGGGTAGGGTAGGGTAGAATAGAGTGCAGTAGAACAGAACAGAACAGAACTGAAAGAATAGGGTCGAGACGAGCAGAGTATAGTAGAGTAGAGTAGAGCAGAGTCAAACATTGTCGAATAGGGCCAAATAGAGCCCAAAAGAGCTAAATGGATAGAAACCAAGAGGAATCACACCGAATCCCGTGGAATCGTGCCGTATCGCGTCGAATCCCGTCGAATTGCATTGAATCTGATCAATTCCAATCCAATCCAATCCAATCAATTAGAATAGACTAGAGTAGGGTAGAGTACAATACAATACAGTAGAGAATAGTTTAGGATGGAGTAGAATGGTGCAGCATGGAGTCGAGTGGAGTCGAAAAGAGATAATAGAGTTGAGTAGAGTCTAATAGAGCCGAATCGAGCTGAATAGAGCCTATTCGAGCTGACTAGAGCCGAATGGAGCCGATTAGAGCTGAATCGAACCGATTTGAGCCGATTGGGGATGAATGGAGTGGAAAGGAGCCAATTTGAGCCGAATCGCATGGAGATGCGTGGAATCGAATCCAGTAGAATAGATTAGATTAGGGTAGGATGGAATAGAGTAGACTTGAACACAGTAGAAGAGAATGGAAAGGATACAATAGAGTAGAAAAGGGTAGAGCAGAGCAGAATAGTGTAGAGTAGAAGAGAGTAGAGTAGAACAGAGTCGAATCAAGCTGAATGGAGACGAAACGAGACAAATCGCGTCGAATGGCGTCGAATCCCATCGAATCAATTACAGTAGGGAATAGTAGAAGAGCGTAGAATGGAGTAGAATGGTGTGCAATGGAATCGAGTAGAGTAGAAAAGAGCTGAAGAGAGCCGAAGAGGGCCAGAGAGGGCCAAATCGAGCTGAATTGAGAGAAATCGAGCCGAATCCAGTGAATCGAGCCTAACGGAGCCAAATCGAGCCTAATCGAGCTGAATCGACACTATTCGAGACAAATGGAGCCGAATGGACATGAATCACACCGATTCGGCCCCTAGTCACGTCAAAATTTCTCGAATTCAATTGAATAGACTAGAGTAGGGGAGGTTCGGGTAGGCTAGAGTAGGGTAGAATAGAGTAGAATAGAATAAAACAGAACAGAACACAACAAAATAGAACAGAACAACACAGAACGAATACAGAAGAGTAGGCTAGAGTAGAGTAGAGGGGAATAGAGTAGAGTAGAATAGATTTGAACAGAGCCAAATCGAGCCGAATCACGTTGAAATGGGTTAAATCAAATCCAATCAAGTGGATTACAATACCTTAGAGTTGGGTAGCATAGGGTAGGGTAGAATAGAGTAGAATAGTACAGAACAGAGTAGAAACAATACAATAGAGTAGAGAAGAGTAGAATAGAGCTGAATAGAGCCAAATGCAGACAAAATGAGAGGAACCGTGTAGAAGCAAGTAGAGTAAATTAGAGTGGTGTTGGGTAGGGTAGAGCAGAATAGAGTAGAATAGTGTAGAATAGTGTGGAATGAATAGAATGGAGTAGAATGGAGTCAAATAGAAACGAATAGAGTAGAAAAGAGTCGAATGGAGCAGAATAGGGCCGAAGAAGGCCAAATCGAGCAGATTCGAAGCGATTCAAGCCAAAACAAGCTGAATGGAGCCTAACTGAGCCGAATAGAGCCAAATCGAGCCGATTCAAGCTTCATCGCCTGGAATCGCGTTCAACGCATCAAATCCAATCCAGACGTATAGATTAGAGAAGGGGAGGGGAGGGGAGGGGAGAATAGAACAGAGTAGAGTGGAATAGAAGAGATTAGAACAGAACAGAAGGAATAGAATCGAGTAGAATCGAGTGGAAAAGAGTAGAGTCGAATACAGTCGAATAGAGCCAAATAAGCTGAATAGAGACGAATGGAGCTGAATACAGCCGAAAAGAGCTGTAGACTGCCGAATCACACCTAATCGAGCGGAATCAAGCAGAATCGCACTGACTGTCACCGAACAGCGTCGAATCGAATCAGGTCGAATCGAGTCGAGTCACATCGTTTTGAATCAAACAAGGTCAAATCGCTTCATATCGTGTCGAATCCCATCGAATCATGTCGAATAACTTCGAATTGCGTCAAACCTCAGAGAATCCTACTGAATCACGTCGAGTCGCATGGAATCTCATCAAATCCCTTCAGATTTGCCGAATCCAGTCAAGTCCTATCAAATCGCTTTGCACGGAATCGAATTGAATCCAATAGATTAAAGTAGGGTAGGTTCGGGTGGGGTGCCGTTGGGTCGGGTAGGGTAGAATAGAATAGGAGAGAATAGAACAGAACAGAAAGAATACAACAGAATAGAATAGAGTCAAAGAGAGAGAACATAGCCGAATTGAGCCGAGTGGAGACAAAACGAGACGAATCACGTCCGGTTGCTTCGAATCGTATCGAATCGATTAGAAGAGATTAGGGTAGGGAAGGGTAGAATAGAAGAGAGGAAAATAGTGAGGAATGGAGTTGAACGGAGTCCAATAGAGACGGATAGATATGAATAGAGTACAAAAGAGTCTAATAGAGCAGAATAGGGCCGAATAGGCCCAAATAAGGCCTAATTGAGCAGAATCCAGCAGAATCGATGGAATTCGAGCCTAATCGAGCCGAATGGAGTGAAATGGAGCCAAGTCGAGCCGAATAGAGCCGATTCGAACTGAATCGAGCTGATTCAAGCCTAATCGCGTCAAATCGCGTGGAAATACGTCACATCGAATCTAATCAAATAGATTAGGGAAGGGTAGGGGAGGGGCGGGTGGGTAGAACAGAACAGAATAGTACAGAATAGAATATAGTACAGTAGGGTAGAGTAGAGAGAGTAAAGCAGACAAGAGTAGAGCAGAGTAGAATTGAGTCAAATAGAGTCAAAGAGTGCAGGATATAGCTGAATAGAGCCAATTCTGGCCGAATCGAGTCAAATGGAAACAAAACGAGATGAATCACACCGAATTGCTTCCAATCGCATCCAATCGAATAGATTAGAGTATCGTAGGGTAGAGTAGTACAGAATAGCGTAGAATGGAGAAGAGTGGAGTCAAATGGAGTCGAACAGAGACAAATAGAGTACAAAAGAGTCGAATCGAGCCAAATAGGGCCGAATATGGCTGAACCGAGTGGAAACGAGCTGAATTGAAGCGATTTGAGCCAAATCGAGCTGAATCGCGCTGATGTTGCAGAATCGAGCCGACTCAAGCGTGATGGTGTCCGGTCGCATCGAAATGCTTTGAATCGAATCAAATGGAATCGATTAGAATAGGTTAGGGTAGGGTAGTTTATGATAGGAAGACTAGGGTAGATGCAAGTAGACTACATTAGAGTAGGCAAGAGAAGGCTAGAGTAGAAGCCTAGACTAGTAAGCTGGACTAGTCAGCTAGACTAGTGGCATAGAGCAGTAGCCTAGACAACTAGTCTTGAAGAGTACCCTAAGTCAGTAATCTGAACGAGTACCCTTGCCTGAACTCTTAGCCTAATCTAGTACCCTTGCCTTAACTAGTAGTCCTAACAAGTACCCTTGCCTTAACCAGTAGTCTTCACTAGTACCCTTGCCTTCACTAGTAGTATGTCCTTAACAAGTAGCCTGAACTGGTACCCTTGCCTTAACCAGTACCCTCAACAAGTACCCATGCCTTAACTAGTAGCCTGGACTTAACTAGTGCCCTGCCCATAAGTAGTAGCCTGAACTAGTACCCTTGCCTTAAGGAGTACCCTTGCCCGAACTACTCCCCTTAATTAGGACCCTTATTGAGTAACCCTAAGTAGTAGAGTATGGTACGGTGGGGTAGCATAGGGTAGGGAAGCATACGGTGGAACAGAGAAAATAGAAGGAAATAGAATAGAACAGCACAGGTCAGGGTAGGTTAGCTTAGTCTAGGATACAGTAGAGTAGCATAGGATGGAATAGAGAAAATAGAAAAGGAGACTAGAAAAGAGCAGACTAGATTAGGATAGGCTAGGGTGGGGGAGGGTTTTGTAGAATACAGTAGTGTAGAATGGAATAGAATGGTGTGGAATGGAGTCAAATGGATTCGAACACAGATGCAGAGAGTAGAAAAGAGTTGAATAGAGCCGAATAACGCTGAATAGGACCAAATATGGCCAAAATGAGCCGAATCGAGTCGAGTCGACCAGATTCGGGATGAATGGAGCCTAGTGGAGCTGAAATGAGCCAAATAGAGACAAACTGAACCCAGCAAAATCGAGCCAAGACACACTTAATTGCATCCTATTGCATCGGATCTCGTCGAATTCCATCAAATCCCACCAAAACGCATCAAATCTCGCGGAATCTCACCGAGTCCCGTCGAATTGTCTCAAATCGGGTCGAATGGTGTCAAACTGAATGGAATCGAATTAAATTGAATAGATTAGAGTAGTGTAGGTTAGACTGGGATTCAGTAGGGAAGGGCACAGAAGAATAGAATAGAGTAGAACAGAAGAGAATACCAAGAGTAGAATGGAGTAGAGTTGAGTAGAGTGGAATAGTCAGAGTCGGGTAGTGCAGAATATAGATGAATAGATCCAATTCAAGCCCAATCGATTCGAATGGAGAGGAAAGGAGACAAATCGTGATGAATCGAATCGATTAGAATAGATTAGAGTAGAGTAGGCTAGAACAGAATAGAATAGAGTAGAAAAGAGTAGAATGCTGTGGAAGGGAGTTGAATGGAGCCAAATAGAGACAAATAAAGTAGAAAGGGTTGAGTAGAGCTGAACAGGGCTGAATAAGGTTCACTCGAGCCTAATTATGCTGAATTGAGCAGAATCGAGACGAATTGACCCAATTCAAGCCAAATAGAGCTAAATCGAGCCGATTCAAGCCTAATCACATGGAATCGCGTCGAAATGCGTTGAATCGAATAGATTAGAGTAGAGGAGGGTACGGCAGGAGAGGCTAGACTACAACACAACACAACACAATAGAAAGAAGAGAATAGAATTAAGTAGAGTCGGGTCCAGTAGAATAGAGTCAAATTGAGCTGAAGAGAGCCGAAAAGAGCCAAACAGAGCTGAATACAGCTGAATTGACCAAATTCAAGGTGAATCGAGATGAATCATGTCGAGTCGTTTGAAACGTGTCGAATCGAATCAAATAGATTAGTGTGGGGAAGGTAAGGTTAGGGTAGGGTAGAGAAGAATAGAATAGAGTAGAATAGAACAGAACAGAACAGAAAGAATCGAGTAGACTAGAGTCAAATAGAGTCGAATACTGCCAAAAAGAGCCGAATAGAGTGGAAAAGAGCCGAATAGAACCGAATCGAGTTTAATGGAGCAGAAAGGAGATGAATCGAGCCCATATGACCCGAATCAGGTCGAATCCCATTCAAGTGTGTCGAATAGCATAGAACAGATTACGGTAGGCTAAGTTAGGGTAGGGTAGGGTAGAATAGAGTGCAGTAGAACAGAACAGAACAGAACTGAAAGAATAGGGTCGAGACGAGCAGAGTATAGAAGAGTAGAGTAGAGCAGAGTCAAACATTGTCGAATAGGGCCAAATAGAGCCCAAAAGAGCTAAATGGATAGAAACCAAGAGGAATCACACCGAATCCCGTGGAATCGTGCCGTATCGCGTCGAATCCCGTCGAATTGCATTGAATCTGATCAATTCCAATCCAATCAATTAGAATAGACTAGAGTAGGGTAGAGTACAATACAATACAGTAGAGAATAGTTTAGGATGGAGTAGAATGGTGCAGCATGGAGTCGAGTGGAGTCGAAAAGAGATAATAGAGTTGAGTAGAGTCTAATAGAGCCGAATCGAGCTGAATAGAGCCTATTCGAGCTGACTAGAGCCGAATGGAGCCGATTAGAGCTGAATCGAACCGATTTGAGCCGATTGGGGATGAATGGAGTGGAAAGGAGCCAATTTGAGCCGAATCGCATGGAGATGCGTGGAATCGAATCCAGTAGAATAGATTAGATTAGGGTAGGATGGAATAGAGTAGACTTGAACACAGTAGAAGAGAATGGAAAGGATACAATAGAATAGAGTAGAAAAGGGTAGAGCAGAGCAGAATAGTGTAGAGTAGAAGAGAGTAGAGTAGAACAGAGTCGAATCAAGCTGAATGGAGACGAAACGAGACAAATCGCGTCGAATGGCGTCGAATCCCATCGAATCAATTACAGTAGGGAATAGTAGAAGAGCGTAGAATGGAGTAGAATGGTGTGCAATGGAATCGAGTAGAGTAGAAAAGAGCTGAAGAGAGCCGAAGAGGGCCAGAGAGGGCCAAATCGAGCTGAATTGAGAGAAATCGAGCCGAATCCAGTGAATCGAGCCTAACGGAGCCAAATCGAGCCTAATCGAGCTGAATCGACACTATTCGAGACAAATGGAGCCGAATGGACATGAATCACACCGATTCGGCCCCTAGTCACGTCAAAATTTCTCGAATTCAATTGAATAGACTAGAGTAGGGGAGGTTCGGGTAGGCTAGAGTAGGGTAGAATAGAGTAGAATAGAATAAAACAGAACAGAACACAACAAAATAGAACAGAACAACACAGAACGAATACAGAAAAGAGTAGGCTAGAGTAGAGTAGAGGGGAATAGAGTAGAGTAGAATAGATTTGAACAGAGCCAAATCGAGCCGAATCACGTTGAAATGGGTTAAATCAAATCCAATCAAGTGGATTACAATACCTTAGAGTTGGGTAGCATAGGGTAGGGTAGAATAGAGTAGAATAGTACAGAACAGAGTAGAAACAATACAATAGAGTAGAGAAGAGTAGAATAGAGCTGAATAGAGCCAAATGCAGACAAAATGAGAGGAACCGTGTAGAAGCAAGTAGAGTAAATTAGAGTGGTGTTGGGTAGGGTAGAGCAGAATAGAGTAGAATAGTGTAGAATAGTGTGGAATGAATAGAATGGAGTAGAATGGAGTCAAATAGAAACGAATAGAGTAGAAAAGAGTCGAATAGAGCAGAATAGGGCCGAAGAAGGCCAAATCGAGCAGATTCGAAGCGATTCAAGCCAAAACAAGCTGAATGGAGCCTAACTGAGCCGAATAGAGCCAAATCGAGCCGATTCAAGCTTCGTCGCCTGGAATCGCGTTCAACGCATCAAATCCAATCCAGACGTATAGATTAGAGAAGGGGAGGGGAGGGGAGGGGAGAATAGAACAGAGTAGAGTGGAATAGAAGAGATTAGAACAGAATAGAAGGAATAGAATCGAGTAGAATCGAGTGGAAAAGAGTAGAGTCGAATACAGTCGAATAGAGCCAAATAAGCTGAATAGAGACGAATGGAGCTGAATACAGCCGAAAAGAGCTGTAGACTGCCGAATCACACCTAATCGAGCGGAATCAAGCAGAATCGCACTGACTGTCACCGAACAGCGTCGAATCGAATCAGGTCGAATCGAGTCGAGTCACATCGTTTTGAATCAAACAAGGTCAAATCGCTTCATATCGTGTCGAATCCCATCGAATCATGTCGAATAACTTCGAATTGCGTCAAACCTCAGAGAATCCTACTGAATCACGTCGAGTCGCATGGAATCTCATCAAATCCCTTCAGATTTGCCGAATCCAGTCAAGTCCTATCAAATCGCTTTGCACGGAATCGAATTGAATCCAATAGATTAAAGTAGGGTAGGTTCGGGTGGGGTGCCGTTGGGTCGGGTAGGGTAGAATAGAATAGGAGAGAATAGAACAGAACAGAAAGAATACAACAGAATAGAATAGAGTCAAAGAGAGAGAACATAGCCGAATTGAGCCGAGTGGAGACAAAACGAGACGAATCACGTCCGGTTGCTTCGAATCGTATCGAATCGATTAGAAGAGATTAGGGTAGGGAAGGGTAGAATAGAAGAGAGGAAAATAGTGAGGAATGGAGTTGAACGGAGTCCAATAGAGACGGATAGATATGAATAGAGTACAAAAGAGTCTAATAGAGCAGAATAGGGCCGAATAGGCCCAAATAAGGCCTAATTGAGCAGAATCCAGCAGAATCGATGGAATTCGAGCCTAATCGAGCCGAATGGAGTGAAATGGAGCCAAGTCGAGCCGAATAGAGCCGATTCGAACTGAATCGAGCTGATTCAAGCCTAATCGCGTCAAATCGCGTGGAAATACGTCACATCGAATCTAATCAAATAGATTAGGGAAGGGTAGGGGAGGGGCGGGTGGGTAGAACAGAACAGAATAGTACAGAATAGAATATAGTACAGTAGGGTAGAGTAGAGAGAGTAAAGCAGACAAGAGTAGAGCAGAGTAGAATTGAGTCAAATAGAGTCAAAGAGTGCAGGATATAGCTGAATAGAGCCAATTCTGGCCGAATCGAGTCAAATGGAAACAAAACGAGATGAATCACACCGAATTGCTTCCAATCGCATCCAATCGAATAGATTAGAGTATCGTAGGGTAGAGTAGTACAGAATAGCGTAGAATGGAGAAGAGTGGAGTCAAATGGAGTCGAACAGAGACAAATAGAGTACAAAAGAGTCGAATCGAGCCAAATAGGGCCGAATATGGCTGAACCGAGTGGAAACGAGCTGAATTGAAGCGATTTGAGCCAAATCGAGCTGAATCGCGCTGATGTTGCAGAATCGAGCCGACTCAAGCGTGATGGTGTCCGGTCGCATCGAAATGCTTTGAATCGAATCAAATGGAATCGATTAGAATAGGTTAGGGTAGGGTAGTTTATGATAGGAAGACTAGGGTAGATGCAAGTAGACTACATTAGAGTAGGCAAGAGAAGGCTAGAGTAGAAGCCTAGACTAGTAAGCTGGACTAGTCAGCTAGACTAGTGGCATAGAGCAGTAGCCTAGACAACTAGTCTTGAAGAGTACCCTAAGTCAGTAATCTGAACGAGTACCCTTGCCTGAACTCTTAGCCTAATCTAGTACCCTTGCCTTAACTAGTAGTCCTAACAAGTACCCTTGCCTTAACCAGTAGTCTTCACTAGTACCCTTGCCTTCACTAGTAGTATGTCCTTAACAAGTAGCCTGAACTGGTACCCTTGCCTTAACCAGTACCCTCAACAAGTACCCATGCCTTAACTAGTAGCCTGGACTTAACTAGTGCCCTGCCCATAAGTAGTAGCCTGAACTAGTACCCTTGCCTTAAGGAGTACCCTTGCCCGAACTACTCCCCTTAATTAGGACCCTTATTGAGTAACCCTAAGTAGTAGAGTATGGTACGGTGGGGTAGCATAGGGTAGGGAAGCATACGGTGGAACAGAGAAAATAGAAGGAAATAGAATAGAACAGCACAGGTCAGGGTAGGTTAGCTTAGTCTAGGATACAGTAGAGTAGCATAGGATGGAATAGAGAAAATAGAAAAGGAGACTAGAAAAGAGCAGACTAGATTAGGATAGGCTAGGGTGGGGGAGGGTTTTGTAGAATACAGTAGTGTAGAATGGAATAGAATGGTGTGGAATGGAGTCAAATGGATTCGAACACAGATGCAGAGAGTAGAAAAGAGTTGAATAGAGCCGAATAACGCTGAATAGGACCAAATATGGCCAAAATGAGCCGAATCGAGTCGAGTCGACCAGATTCGGGATGAATGGAGCCTAGTGGAGCTGAAATGAGCCAAATAGAGACAAACTGAACCCAGCAAAATCGAGCCAAGACACACTTAATTGCATCCTATTGCATCGGATCTCGTCGAATTCCATCAAATCCCACCAAAACGCATCAAATCTCGCGGAATCTCACCGAATCCCGTCGAATTGTCTCAAATCGGGTCGAATGGTGTCAAACTGAATGGAATCGAATTAAATTGAATAGATTAGAGTAGTGTCGGTTAGACTGGGATTCAGTAGGGAAGGGCACAGAAGAATAGAATAGAGTAGAACAGAAGAGAATACCAAGAGTAGAATGGAGTAGAGTTGAGTAGAGTGGAATAGTCAGAGTCGGGTAGTGCAGAATATAGATGAATAGATCCAATTCAAGCCCAATCGATTCGAATGGAGAGGAAAGGAGACAAATCGTGATGAATCGAATCGATTAGAATAGATTAGAGTAGAGTAGGCTAGAACAGAATAGAATAGAGTAGAAAAGAGTAGAATGCTGTGGAAGGGAGTTGAATGGAGCCAAATAGAGACAAATAAAGTAGAAAGGGTTGAGTAGAGCTGAACAGGGCTGAATAAGGTTCACTCGAGCCTAATTATGCTGAATTGAGCAGAATCGAGACGAATTGACCCAATTCAAGCCAAATAGAGCTAAATCGAGCCGATTCAAGCCTAATCACATGGAATCGCGTCGAAATGCGTTGAATCGAATAGATTAGAGTAGAGGAGGGTACGGCAGGAGAGGCTAGACTACAACACAACACAACACAATAGAAAGAAGAGAATAGAATTAAGTAGAGTCGGGTCCAGTAGAATAGAGTCAAATTGAGCTGAAGAGAGCCGAAAAGAGCCAAACAGAGCTGAATACAGCCGAATTGACCAAATTCAAGGTGAATCGAGATGAATCATGTCGAGTCGTTTGAAACGTGTCGAATCGAATCAAATAGATTAGTGTGGGGAAGGTAAGGTTAGGGTAGGGTAGAGAAGAATAGAATAGAGTAGAATAGAACAGAACAGAACAGAAAGAATCGAGTAGACTAGAGTCAAATAGAGTCGAATACTGCCAAAAAGAGCCGAATAGAGTGGAAAAGAGCCGAATAGAACCGAATCGAGTTTAATGGAGCAGAAAGGAGATGAATCGAGCCCATATGACCCGAATCAGGTCGAATCCCATTCAAGTGTGTCGAATAGCATAGAACAGATTACGGTAGGCTAAGTTAGTGTAGGGTAGGGTAGAATAGAGTGCAGTAGAACAGAACAGAACAGAACTGAAAGAATAGGGTCGAGACGAGCAGAGTATAGAAGAGTAGAGTAGAGCAGAGTCAAACATTGTCGAATAGGGCCAAATAGAGCCCAAAAGAGCTAAATGGATAGAAACCAAGAGGAATCACACCGAATCCCGTGGAATCGTGCCGTATCGCGTCGAATCCCGTCGAATTGCATTGAATCTGATCAATTCCAATCCAATCAATTAGAATAGACTAGAGTAGGGTAGAGTACAATACAATACAGTAGAGAATAGTTTAGGATGGAGTAGAATGGTGCAGCATGGAGTCGAGTGGAGTCGAAAAGAGATAATAGAGTTGAGTAGAGTCTAATAGAGCCGAATTGAGCTGAATAGAGCCTATTCGAGCTGACTAGAGCCGAATGGAGCCGATTAGAGCTGAATCGAACCGATTTGAGCCGATTGGGGATGAATGGAGTGGAAAGGAGCCGATTTGAGCCGAATTGCATGGAGATGCGTGGAATCGAATCCAGTAGAATAGATTAGATTAGGGAAGGATGGAATAGAGTAGACTTGAACACAGTAGAAGAGAATGGAAAGGATAAAATAGAATAGAGTAGAAAAGGGTAGAGCAGAGCAGAATAGCGTAGAGTAGAATAGAGTAGAGTAGAACAGAATCGAATCAAGCTGAATGGAGACGAAACGAGACAAATCGCGTCGAATGGCGTCGAATCCCATCGAATCAATTGCAGTAGGGAATAGTAGAAGAGCGTAGAATGGAGTAGAATGGTGTGCAATGGAATCGAGTAGAGTAGAAAAGAGCTGAAGAGAGCCGAAGAGGGCCAGAGAGGGCCAAATCGAGCTGAATTGAGAGAAATCGAGCCGAATCCAGTGAATCGAGCCTAACGGAGCCAAATCGAGCCTAATCGACCTGAATCGACACTATTCGAGACAAATGGAGCCGAATGGACATGAATCACACCGATTCGGCCCCTAGTCACGTCAAAATTTCTCGAATTCAATTGAATAGACTAGAGTAGGGGAGGTTCGGGTAGGCTAGAGTAGGGTAGAATAGAGTAGAATAGAATAAAACAGAACAGAACACAACAAAATAGAACAGAACAACACAGAACGAATACAGAAAAGAGTAGGCTAGAGTAGAGTAGAGGGGAATAGAGTAGAGTAGAATAGATTTGAACAGAGCCAAATCGAGCCGAATCACGTTGAAATGGGTTGAATCAAATCCAATCAAGTGGATTACAATACCTTAGAGTTGGGTAGCATAGGGTAGGGTAGAATAGAGTAGAATAGTACAGAACAGAGTAGAAACAATACAATAGAGTAGAGAAGAGTAGAATAGAGCTGAATAGAGCCAAATGCAGACAAAATGAGAGGAATCGTGTAGAAGCAAGTAGAGTAAATTAGGGTGGTGTTGGGTAGGGTAGAGCAGAATAGAGTAGAATAGTGTAGAATAGTGTGGAACGAATAGAATGGAGTAGAATGGAGTCAAATAGAAACGAATAGAGTAGAAAAGAGTCGAATAGAGCAGAATAGGGCCGAAGAAGGCCAAATCGAGCAGATTCGAAGCGATTCAAGCCAAAACAAGCTGAATGGAGCCTAACTGAGCCGAATAGAGCCAAATCGAGCCGAATCGAGCCGATTCAAGCTTCATCGCCTCGAATCGCATTCAACGCGTCAAATCCAATCGAGACGTATAGATTAGAGAAGGGGAGGGGAGGGAAGGGGAGAATAGAACAGAGTAGAGTGGAATAGAAGAGATTAGAACAGAATAGAAGGAATAGAATCGAGTAGAATCGAGTGGAAAAGAGTAGAGTCGAATACAGTCGAATAGAGCCGAATAAGCTGAATAGAGACGAATGGAGCTGAATACAGCCGAAAAGAGCTGTATACTGCCGAATCACACCTAATCGAGCGGAATCAAGCAGAATCGCACTGACTGTCACCGAACAGCGTCGAATCGAATCAGGTCGAATCGAGTCGAGTCACATCGTTTTGAATCAAACAAGGTCAAATCGCTTCATATCGTGTCGAATCCCATCGAATCACGTCGAATAACTTCGAATTGCGTCAAACCTCAGAGAATCCTACTGAATCACGTCGAGTCGCATGGAATCTCATCAAATCCCTTCAGATTTGCTGAATCCAGTCAAGTCCTATCAAATCGCTTTGCACGGAATCGAATTGAATCCAATAGATTAAAGTAGGGTAGGTTCGGGTGGGGTGCCGTTGGGTCGGGTAGGGTAGAATAGAATAGAGTACCACAGAACAGGAGAGAATAGAACAGAACAGAAAGAATACAACAGAATAGAATAGAGTCAAAGAGAGAGAACATAGCCGAATTGAGCCGAGTGGAGACAAAACGAGACGAATCACGTCCGGTTGCTTCGAATCGCGTCAAATCAAATCGAATCGATTAGAAGAGATTAGGGTAGGGAAGGGTAGAATAGAAGAGAGGAAAATAGTGAGGAATGGAGCTGAACGGAGTACAGTAGAGACGGGTAGATATGAACAGAGTACAAAAGAGTCTAATAGAGCAGAATAGGGCCGAATAGGCCCAAATAAGGCCTAATTGAGCAGAATCCAGCAGAATCGATGGAATTCGAGCCTAATCGAGCCGAATGGAGTGAAATGGAGCCAAGTCGAGCCGAATAGAGCCGATTCGAACTGAATCGAGCTGATTCAAGCCTAATCGCGTCAAATCGCGTGGAAATACGTCACATCGAATCTAATCAAATAGATTAGGGAAGGGGAGGGGAGGGGCGGGTGGGTAGAATAGAACAGAATAGTACAGAATAGAATATAGTACAGTAGGGTAGAGTAGAGAGAGTAAAGCAGACAAGAGTAGAGCAGAGTAGAATTGAGTCAAATAGAGTCAAAGAGTGCAGGATATAGCTGAATAGAGCCAATTCTGGCCGAATCGAGTCAAATGGAAACAAAACGAGATGAATCACACCGAATTGCTTCGAATCGCATCCAATCGAATAGATTAGAGTATCGTAGGGTAGAGTAGAACAGAATAGAGTAGAATAGCGTAGAATGGAGAAGAGTGGAGTCAAATGGAGTCGAACAGAGACAAATAGAGTAGAAAAGGGTCGAATCGAGCCAAATAGGGCCGAATAAGGCTGAACCGAGTGGAAACGAGCTGAATTGAAGCGATTCGAGCCAAATCGAGCTGAATCGAGCTGATGTTGCGGAATCGAGCCGACTCAAGCGTGATGGTGTCCGGTCGCATCGAAATGCTTTGAATCGAATCAAATGGAATCGATTAGAATAGGTTAGGGTAGGGTAGTTTATGATAGGAAGACTAGGGTAGATGCAAGTAGACTACATTAGAGTAGACAAGAGAAGGCTAGAGTAGAAGCCTAGACTAGTAAGCTGGACTAGTCAGCTAGACTAGTGGCATAGAGCAGTAGCCTAGACAACTAGTCTTGAAGAGTACCCTAAGTCAGTAATCTGAACGAGTACCCTTGCCTGAACTCTTAG